>NC_060274.1:78215101-78469931 GCF_021613505.1 Equus quagga | reverse complement strand
GGAGGGGAGAGGGGAGGGGAGGAGGGAGAGGGGAGGGGAGGAGGGAGAGGGGAGGGGGGAGGGGAGGGGCGGTGGGGAGGGGGGGTGGTTACTTAGCAACCTCTGCAGGCAGGGCCACGCCACGTGGTCAAACCTAGTTCCTCAAGAAAGGTTTTGGCTGAAAGCTGCACAGCTGGCAAGACTTTTCAAGAAAAGAAAGGAAAGTAAGACCTGAATAAAAATGAGTTAATTGTCTTGCTGCTTCAGACAGTTAAGATAACCAACACCTCCTTCTAAGATAAAAGCAAACTTCAACTAGAACTAAAAAAGAAAAGGTTAATGTTGCAAAAGGCCAGATACCATTGAACAGAAGAAAAAGGGAACTAAAACAGAAAATCATAGCAGATTATTTCCCTTTTGATACATATATAAAACATACATATTATATATATTTCAATACATCCATATTTAATATTATAATGTAGCATGAAAAATAAAGGAGTTTCAGTTTCATTTGTTTGTCTTTTAAAAGATTTGGCGCTCTCACTGCTGTGGCCCAGCTTCAGGGAACCACACCACCCATCAGTCACTTGTCATACTGTGGCAGCTGTGTGTTGCTGTGATGCTGAAAGCTATGCCACTGCTATTTTCAAATACCAGCAGGGTCACCCATGGTGGACAGGTTTCAGCAGAGCTTCGAGACTAGACAAACTAGGAAGAAGCATCTGGCCACCTACATCTGAAAAAATGGGCCATGAAAACCCTATGAACAGCAGCAGAGCATTGTCTGATGCAGCGCCAGAAGGTGAGAGGATGGCACAGAAAGACTGGGCAGGGTTTGCTCTGCTCTACACAGGGTCGTTCGGAGTCAGAATCTACTCGAGGGCACTAACAACAACAAAAACAATACTAGCAAGATGACTGTGAGTGTGTGTATGCACGAGCTGTACACCCTGAATATTACACTTAAGAAAAAAATCTTGATTGAATTTAGGAATAAAAAAAATTGATGGAAGTCTTCCCTAAATTACATTTTATTTTGAATTTAGAAATTGGGAGAGACTAGAATGTTGAATTTGTTTATATGAGGGCAAGAATTAACTTGAAAATTAAAATCTTCTTACCCACGGGACATAATAAGAGAACCATATAACTCCAGAGTTTATTTAAAAACTATAAGCTTCCAGCTCAAGAGAGCACATTCTATGAGAGAGCGGGATTTCATTTAACACGGTCCCATCTTAAACCCCACCTGAGACCTCATTCGAATAGACCTACTGTCACCTATAATACAACCATGGCATCGACTCCAAAGACAAGCTACATAATAATCTTTAATAAACTTGCTAATTAAAACAATTCCTCTCATTAACTTTAGTGCAACTTTCAGGAAACCCAGTCATTATAAAATAAGTATCTGAAAAATACTATCTCCCTTTCATTTTATTATTTCTACAAAAATAGAAACATATCACATAGCCAGTATTTCTATTAGTTTCATGTTTCTTTCTAGGGAATGCTACTTAAAGATTATTACTAAAAGAATAATTATATGAAAATAAATATAGAATAAAGTATAAAATGTCTTTTAAAAAAATACTCATATGCTCAGAAACAAACTGAAATACACCTTGCAGTAAGGTTATTCCACCTAAGATTAAAGTTCAAAAATTACTTCTATAAAAATTGGGGGGATTTGAAAGAGTAAAGAGATATAATTTTATAAAGATGCTCCACAGATCAGCAACCTCTCTAATGTGTAAGCCAGTAAATTTGCTTTGGAAAAAGTACATGTTGATAAATCTTCCCAGATATGTTTTCTGTCGATTGACACCATGAGATATATTTTCCTTAAAATTAGGATTGTCTGGAGTTTGGTGGATTTAATTATTTGTAATTGCCCAGCTGTTGTCAGCCTGTGGCCATTTTATGACGGAGGTATCTACTATGTGGGTCAGGTTCAACTGTATATCTTCTCAAACACAGATTTAATGTGCTATTGATGAAACCATTACTAGAACCAAATTAAAGTCTGGGCTGATGTATTGGTCCACAGGGAGCTGTCAGACATGAAAGAAGTAATTAGTATTCATTACTTCATACTCCACAACATTCCAGTTATTAATGAACTTCAACTTTTGGACTATGCTATATCTATCACAAGCACCTTCTCAGACATTCTTTATTAGGAAGAATAAACTAATATTGGTTTAAAAAGAGGCCCCCAAAACAAACAAAACTAAAATAAACAAAAACACTATTAATAGCTGTAAACTTTCTGAGAAATGTGACTCTCTCAGGAGTCTCAAAGTGTTTGTCTTTACAAACAAAGGGAAACGTATGTGTAAGCCCACAGGTAATCATGTAGAGGAACACAGAAAAGTAAAGCTAGAAGGGGATAGAAGAACTCAAGTTCACTGTTGAAGATGAGAACAGGAAGACCTATTAGAAAATTTACAAACAAGCAGATTAATTTGGGATGTGATCAAGGAAAAGTCAAAATTTTTCTGATCCTGTTTTAACATTGCAAGGGGTACTTCTTATTATCAAACAAAACCATATCAACATTTTCCCATTCATTTTCTTTTCCATTGTCTTCTCCCAGTTTTAATTTATTGCATTAAAAGCAAGAAAAATAATTCCTGTTTCTACCAATCTATTATTATTGTTCATATCACCTTCTAGTTTGCATATATATGAAATAGTTTTAAAAGTTTCTCTTTTTAAAAGACTTACATGAAGCAACAAGAAAGCATTTGCTTTGTGTAAACATCTTGTTAGCTGAAAACAACACAATTGCTAAAATAACCTTTATTTCAAAGTATTTTTAAAGCTTTTATAAACAAAACTACTTTGAAAATTTTGAGTGTCCTCAATGTTTTCCATTCAAGAGGTGGAAAAAAAAAGGACAAACAAATACTTCTTCATAGGAAGAGGTGGCTAGTAGTATTAAATACAGAAATCTTTTATATTATAAAAAATAGCAGAAGAATGAAAGTCCCCAACTCAGTCCTCTGAAAGACTCCACACTCATACTCTACTGGTGAGCATGTAAATTTGTACAAACACATTAGGAAACAATTTGGCATAATATTTTAAAGCTTACTGTGCACATAATTTACAACCCAACTATTCTACTCCAGAATAAAAACTCTGAAGACCCTCTTGCTGTGTGCACCTGTAGATGTGTGTATGAATATTCAGTACATTAATATTCATAGCAGCATGCCCTACAATAGCCAAAAATCTAAAAATAACCTAAATGTCCTTCAATAAGAACATCAAGTAAACTGAGGAATAGCCACAACATTGAATATTACAGTGATGAAAATGAGATTAGAGCTAAGTGAAAAGAATTAGAGCTAAAAGCAAGACTATAGATAAGTCTTAGAAACATAATATTGAGTAAAAATTCAAGTCCCTTTAAACTATATAAACTATGATGCATTTTTGTAAAGCCCCAAATCAAACAAAAATAAACAATATATTGTAGAAAATGCATACATGTGATGAAATTATTTTAAATAAAGTAATGAAGTGATAACAAAATTTAGAATATTCACTACCTTTGGAGAGGAGGCAGAGTGTGAAATGAGAGGAGCACAAAGGTGTCTTAAAGAATACTGACAATCTTTTGGTTCACAATTTGAATGGTAGATACATGTCTAAATTATTATTATGCTTTATAACTTTCATATATTATGTACTTTATATGTATCAGTATTAAATAATAAAATTTAAATAATCAAAACCCTCTACTGCTCTGAGGAGGCAACTTAAAACATCAAAAGATATGACTAATTCCTTCCCTCTCCACTCCTCCTCCTTTTTTTTTTTTTTGGTGAGGAAGATTGGCCCTGAGCTAATATCTGTTGCCAATCTTCCTCTTTTTGCTTGAGGAAGCTTGGCCCTGAGCTAACATCTGTGCCAATCTTCCTCTATTTTGTACGTGAGACACTGTCACAGCATGGCTTGATGAGCGGTGTGTAGGTCTGCGCCCTGGATCCAAAACTACGAACCCTGGGCTGCTGAAACGGAGCACATGAACTTAACCACTATGCCATGGGCTGGCCCCTCCACCCCTCCATTTTGCTGATATGGTTTGTGGCTCCATTCACAGTTTGTTCACACTCTCTATGTCCAAAAGACAATGTCTTACTTCAGGAGCCTATATGGGAAGACCTGTATGTGCTATGCTCTTTGTTCATGTTTTTTTTCTTCACCAGATAAGAAAACGTAAACACGAAAAACAGGCTAAACGACTTATCCCAAATCACCAAACTAGAGGGTAGCAGACTAAAATTTGAACCAAGTTTCATCTTACTTCTACCTCAATACTGGTTTCTAACAACAATACGCTAGTGTATAAGCCCCATCTCTTAGTCTTAAAAGTCTCTCTTGAAAATGCACAGGTAGCTAGTTCAAGACAATGGGTTGAGCACTGTATTTACTTTCGTTCCCATGCCAAATCCTATGGAAATGATGGAAATATTCATGCTTAGAGAATGAACGAATTCAAAATCCTGTTAGAAAATAAGACAGTACAATGAGTAGAAGCAAAAAGAATGGAGGAATTAAAGGAAGTGATGAGAAACCTAATGGGAAAAAATTAGCAAAAGTTAACAATAGGCAATTCGTGGAAGGCTAATAAACATATCCTTATTAAAAGTAAAAGAACCATAAAGAACAATGAGAACAATTTTATTATTTGATGTTTCTATTGGCTTTCGCTCATGGTGCCTTGTTTCCTTGTGTGTTCTGTGATGTTTGCCTCTGAACTCGTGTACCTTGGAGTTATATCTTTCACAATCCTCTAAACTCTGGACTTATGTATATTATTCCAAACAGGATTTTTGTTTGCTTCTGCCAAGTGCATTGGGGTATGACTAACCCAAGAACACTTTAAAATAAGTTATTGCTTTGAGGTTTTTTAGGGCATATAAGTAATAAAAAATCGTCTTGAACATTCATAAGAGGGCTGGCTTCTGGTTAGGAATTCTCAGGGGCCGCTTCCCAGGGCCAAGGTAAAGAAAGAAAAGTTTCCTTTCTGCAGCGCTGGGTTTTGTGTGTTTAATGTTTAACAAATTTACCCTTAAGTAGAAGGGATGGCCCCTTGAGGCTCTAGCATTATCCAGGAATCTCTTAGCAGACTTCACACCTGAACAGGCGCTAGGCTTGGTCCAAGCTCTGTGCATCCATCAAAACAGAAACCAAGGTCATCAGGTTTTAGCAGGTACCCTCAGCAAGGACACTGAGCTTTGCTGTGCCTTATCTGATTCCTGTGTTTTGGTCGCACTTTTTTTGGTCAAGCAAGTGATACATTTCAAGAGATGTTTTTAATATTTTAACTAACCTATTTAGTTGTTTTTTAGTATTTACACATCTAATCTGCCATAGTGCCAGAAACAAAAGTCTATGTTTTTATTGTTTTGTTTTTATTTTGGTTAACTATTTTTTTAAAGGCATGTAGTATATAGTTCTTATCCATAGAGAACTTGTAATCTAGTAAGGATATATAAAAGAATTTAAGCATATTGTAAGAGGGACATATAAAGACAAAATGACACAGCGACAGTATAGAATGCACTATGCGTGGGAGGTATTAAATGTGGAAAATTAAAATTCCCATTTAATTGGTTAAATAGCAGTTAAATTCTGAATTGAGCGAATTTGAGATCTGTAGAAAGAAAAGATAAGTAAAAGAGCACATCACAGGAGGGGGGTTATCTATGTGAAGCAGTGAAAAATGAGAGTAGTAAAAGGAAATGCAGAAGTGTCAACAGGTCAGGCATTCTGAAGGCTTCAAAGAAGAGCTTTAATTCACCCAATATAACAGACAAGAGTGAATTCTTAATGGGTTCTGGAACAGGGGAGTGACTAGATAGCATCTCCCTAGACAGTCACATCCACCATGATGGCTTAACTACCTCTCTATGTAGATGTTCCCCGATCTACATGTTCAGTCAAGATCTCACTAAGCTCCATCCTCACATGCCCAGCTGCCTCTTAGACTTCTCTTTTGGGAATGAATGTCAAAGCAGCACCTCAACCTTGGAATGTCCACCATAAGTGAAATCATTACCTCTTTCCCTACACTTACTCCTACGCCTGTATCACCTCTCTCCATAAATCGCACCATCATTTAAGCTGGCAGAAGATTGGAAATCGCCCTTAAACCTTCCTTCTTCCCTATCGATAATTCCCAATTAATGACCGTAAGATGATATTAACTCCTTGAGATTTCTTTGATTTGTCCTCTTCTCTCTTTCTCTACTGTCACTGCCTTAGTTTAGCCTCATATCACGTCTCAACTGGATTACGGCAAGGTTTCCTAATTAGGCTCTGGCTCTGGGTCCATGTGCCTTCAATCAATACTTCACATTGCCAACAGCACAACCTTTTAGAAATATAAATCTGATCACAACCATCCCAGCATGCTTAAGAGTTCACTAGCTTCCCCACTGACTTCTGTTCATGATTCTCAAGTGAAAATATGGAGACTTCAGATTTGCTACTCCAGGAAGGCACAGTCCTTTGGTCAAAAACCACTGCTGTTGTCAACTAGAGTTACTGATAGGAATGGGTCCCTTCAGTGTGTTTGGGGAAAAAAAAGTTATCAATCTATAGGAAAAGGCCAACCTACAGGTGATCTGTGGGTGCCCACGGACATCCACTTTGTGGGTCCTGCCAATCTCTCTGGTCTCATCTCTCCCAGTCCACACCCCCGTCTTTTCCTCCCAAACACAAGACTATTCAACGGTTTGGATCCTATTTGCAGTTCCCCAAAGCTGTTGGGCTGTTTCATGTGTTTCACTATTTGGTATTAGTTCTTTCTGTCCAGCATTCTCCTCTCACTTGTCTACCTGACAAATGTCCACTCACCTTTCAAGACTCTCATTAAATGTAAACATAAATCAAATGTCCTATTTCCATAAAGCCTTTCCAAGTCTGCACTTTGGAACTGATGACTTCCTGCCATGTGTACAGTCATATGTCGTGAATGAGGTTTCAGTCACTGACGGACCACATATACAATGGTGGTCCCATAAGATTAGTACCATAGAGCCTAGGTGTATAGTAGGCTATACCATCTAGGTTTGTGCAAGTACACTCTATGATGTTTGCACCCTGAAGAAATCACCTAACAGCGCATTTCGCAGAACATATCCCCATCATTCAGTGAGGCATGACTGTCTTCTATCATCACACTAACGGCACTGTATTACTTTTATCATTTATAGGCCTGTCTTTCCTGAAAGGACATATAGCTGCCTTAATGGCAGGTCTGTACCTTATCAAGCTTTGAATCTGCAGCCCCCAGGACAGTGCCTGGCATGTAGCAGTACTCAGAGAAGGTTTATTCAATGACTAATAGACTACGTAAGCACTCCGCTAGCACTCAGATTCTCTGGGTAAAGATACTCCAAAAACATCTGCATGGGAGAGGGATGTGGAGAAAACTGGAGATATAAA
Source organism: Equus quagga (assembly GCF_021613505.1). Taxonomy (NCBI): domain Eukaryota; kingdom Metazoa; phylum Chordata; class Mammalia; order Perissodactyla; family Equidae; genus Equus; species Equus quagga. The sequence continues at coordinate 78,462,479 of NC_060274.1, read as the reverse complement.
TCTCTAATTTACCCGCATCCAAGTGATGGTTCCCACACACAAGAGCTTAGGAGCTGGGACTGTAAAGGGAGTAACTGCATGTGGCCAACACCATTTCTTATACTCTTACACACCATTTAAAATTCTCTAGATCTTTAAAAAAAATGCTGGAATGACACGATCAGTTCTAGAAGGCCTAACTGGGACACATATTCAGTAAATACCATTAGTTTGGAATAAATTGTTCTGGCTGGATATTTTTGATAAAGACTTAATGTTCTATGTAAAACAACTTGTTTCTAAAATAAAAGATCTCTGAGATTCTGATACTTAACATATCCATACTGAGGAAAAATCATGACTCAGATTTATCAGCCTCTGAAAATTCCAGATTATCAAAAAAAAAAAATATATATATATATATCATATATAATAGAGAGCCATCAAATTTCTTACACCTAAATTGTGTTACTGAATGTCCAAGTTAAAGCTAGAGAATATGTATTTCACTGACAAAAAATTTTAGGTCTTCATATTAGAGTCAGAATCTTAATAACAAGGATTTCACTTTTGTGCCATTCAAGATTTTACTCTATATTTTTAACACATCAGACACAGCTACAACTATATTTATGTTAGAGATGCAGCTTGTCAAGTGTCTTATTAGACTGTTCTAAATGCATGTCTGGGCAAATTTTGGTTTATTAAACAATTATAAGGTGTCAGTCACTGTAAATGGATTTACTTAGTGAGTTGTATAATAAATACTATACTAATCGGTTAGAGACTATTTAAAAAGTAGAAGCTAGTCACCCTTAAGTAGGCCTATTTCCACTTACAACTGACAGGAATAATCCAGTGACCAAAAAGGAGACAGGTACCTTTGAGGCAGAGCATGAGTGTCAAGGAAGGAGAATGTTGGGAAAGTTCTGAAATAACACCTCTGTGAAGAAAAAACAACAAAAAAAGAGAAGCCAGGGGCTGGCCTGGTGGCATAGTCATTAAGTTTGTGCGCTGTGCATTGGCAGCCTGTGGTTTGGAGGTTCAGATCCTGGGCACGGACCTATACACTGCTCATCAAGCCATGCTGTGGCCGCATCCCACACATAAAATTGAGGAAGATGGGCAGAGATGTTAGGTCACTGACAATCTTCCTCAAGCAGAAAGAAGGAGAGTGGCAACAAATGTTAGCACAACCAATCTTCCTCATCAAAAAAAAAAAAAAAAAAAGAAAAGAAAAAAGAGAGAAGGCCATCCAACGAAATAAGACTAGTGAGTGCTGGTTTCCTGAGTGAAGAGGCCCAGAGAGCCTTTGGAATGCCACAGTTCCCCTGAGCCCACCAGGCTTGGTTAGAGACACAATTGCTGCATCCGACCTTTTACACATTTATAAAAAGTGACATGATGACTCCTTGGAAAGAGCTCCAACGCCCCTGGGAGAACGTCCTGGAGAGCGTGGTGTCCCAGGAGGAATGGCGGTTATTTGGAAGGTCACATAGTGCTCACCAGGGGTGTTCCCAGTTGTTGGTAGTCCACCACTGCCCATATGGGGGATGATTTTAGGGGTCCACTAGTGAACCCCTTTTTATTTAATGGTTATATATATTTCAAGTGTACTTGAAAAAACAGAACTAGCACAGTAAACTCATAGTTTTGTAGATACTATTACTCAGAATGAGGCTGAGTTAAAAAAATAGCAAGTGGATTTAAAAGTGATTTAAAGAAAAATATTAAGTAAATAAAGTACAAGCGCTATGCAGTTAAGGCAAACATACGAAGGCGTTTTGTAAAGTATTGAAGTTAGAGAAACATTCCTGCAAACTAATAAGGGAGCAAGTACTCTCAGATTTGTGACAATGCATTTTTTGGTCTGTAAGTCAGGAATTGGGTAACATGAATCTAAATCCACCAATGAAATAGTCTGAAAGTCTGGATCATGCTGAGGTTGCTTTGGTCTTGGAATGGACATTCAGAAATATCATCAAGAAAATTCCAATAGATTACACTCGATTATGAGACTAAGAAACAGAAGCTGACAATCAAACTCATAGCACAAAACATAAGTTAAAACTCAAGAATACTTACTTCCCTCTTTTAATCGTGTTCCTGCCAAGCAGTGGATCAAGGACGGGATCTATTGTTTCCTCAAGGTTTTCAATTAAGATGACTTCTCCAAAGACTAAGGCTGTTTCAATGGCATGCAAAAACCTTAAAATTCGGTCAGAATCGAGATAAGAAAAGGTAAATAAGCAGGGAACAGGGAAAATGTTCAAAATTATTTATATTAAATTATATTCAATGTAGACATTTTAAATAAGACAAACTAACTTAGAGAAAACTATAAAGTAGTATTCCTCTTCAACCAGATTGATAGAAATTAAAGATCAGATTTTGAGATAAATTTCACAATTATATTTTTCCAAGTGACATTCACCAGTTTGAATAAGTTCATGTGTAAATTAGTTACTTTTGATAATAATCATGGTTGAAATAAATGTAACTCACTCAAATATCACAAATTTAAATTCATTCAAGAGGTCCTTTTTTGATGGAAAAATTCAAATTATATTAAACGCCTTGTGGTTTTTTCAAACTTTCCTTTTTTAAACTTTTAGGTTCAGTCATGTAAACTGGTGAACTATCATTTGATTTCATTCCCAGTCTCCAAAAGTGGTGTCTCCCCTTCAAAAGTAATTTTCTCAAAGTATTCAGATAAGCAAGGAATACATTTATCTGCACAACTGCAGAAATCCCTTATTTCATTTTCCACATGAAAAGAGGATGGAGGGGTCAAATGAAAGATCAGCAAGTCTAAAAGGATTTATTCAACGTTAACGGAACACCAACTACATACAAGACAGCTGCCTATGTATTAGACGGTATCGTCATGAGGACCCAATGACAAAAATCTTGGAGTAGATTCAGTTCTCAAAAGTGACACGTAAAACTTGACTAAGAAGTTAAATTATCTTCAGGCATCCAATGTTGGGACTTGTAGCCATGTTAAAATCTTATTTTAGGCAAATATAAATTAAGGAATATGACTGTAAATATCATTAAGCTTATAGGTGCACTTGGTAATTCTGTGTCAAACACTCTAAAGGATTATAATACACCATATCTCTACTCTTGGCCTGAGGGAATTAACATCTTTATCCTCAATTTCCTCAGATGGAGTGTTTGTTCTAAGCTTCAATCTGATTTCTTCTTCAGGTAAGTAGGAGCCACCCAACATAAATGCCCTTTCAACAGAGATGCTTTCTATGAAACATGAGCAGGCAGATAAACAAGTCGTACCAAACTGTAATATTTCAAAGTGGCAGAGAGGTCTAATGAATGCCAGGACTTTGTAAAAATCAGATCCATTTCACAGCAGCTAAACAGAAAGCCAGTCCTTTAGATTTCACATACCCTTTCTGGCCCAAATGTGTGACTTTCAGGTCAGTTCCATACTTATTCTTGATCCACTTAATTCCCTGTTGCTGGGGATCTATCATGAGGGGCCAGCGCTCACAGTGTGTTAAGATAGTGGCGTTTTCAGTTGACATTCTGTCATTGGGCAGTCCTTCGTTATTCCAGGTGGCAATCGTAGCATCATCCGTCAACATGGCAATCAAGTCCAGGCCCTCGGTTATTGGGATGGAAACCTTTAAAATCAGAGTTCAACGCAATAAACTGCCAGTGTGGCAGAGGGAAAGACTCAGCATGACAGACAAGATGACAAGAAACCAAAGCCAAGAGAACACATGCAAATCCTCTGTGGACTCTCAGAAGCCAAATAAGACTCTCATCAAGAAATACGATTTGACTCAATAAGCCTGGTATTTACCTCTCAAAATTCTGTCAACTGCAGTATTCAACATCTGGTTTACTAACTGCATCATTTTGGCTCCAAGGGAAAGGGGCTTTGCCCTATACTATTCCAACAACGTGAGAGCAAATTTAGACATCAGAGAGTGTGGCAGGATGACAGAAATATATTTGCCCATGGAGAAGTCACCCCTCAAGCAATGTTGAAATGCAGTATCTTTCTCAGGCATTTCATCTTTCACTACAGGCCAACACTACAAAGAGATGACTTCTCTTTCTGGGATGGGTTAATGGAATGTATTCAGTCCACTGGAACTCCATCAGCTTGTTGGTCGTGTCAAGGAACTTAGATTGCCGTCTCCACCCTGAGAGGGAATTGCCTATGCTGTGACTGCGGAGAGTAGCATTGCAAAGTGGGGAGCTGTCTCCTTTAAAGGAGAGACAGAAAAAAAGAGAAACCATTCTTTGCAAAAATGAACTGACTTTACCAAAAATACACAAGATTGTGGAAAGGAATTTATTCATTTGGTCATCAATAACCAATAATGTTTACTGAGTACCTCCTACATATAAAACACTGTCTGGAGACAACAAAATGAGCAAGATGAAAAATGAGCTGGCCTCAAGGCTTGAGAGCGGGGCTAACATGCCTCCGTAAGAGACTGCAGTGACGGCCCTGCTGGGGGCAGGCAGCAGGGGCTGTAGCAGCAGGAAGAGTTGGATTCACTCGTTGGCTGCAGAGCTTCAGCAAACAAAATGCTGGAAGAGTTCCCACAGTCAAGCTGGGATGCAGTTTGATACAACATAGGAAAAGTAGCACACTATTCCCACTGTCCCTGACTACAATGTTATCTTGGAAATAAACTAAACTCTATCTCCTAGTATTATGAACAAGCCTTGTATCTGACTTGATACAGTTTTCTTAAAGACACAAGCAAATTGGTATCTTTTAGAATAAGCATCCTCCGATAAGCAAGGGATACGTGGCTTTAATTTCTTACTTCTACTTAATACAAGCCACTTGAAGCATCTGAAGGCTGGAGTTAACTGAGTTAATTTCTGCAGCTAAAAGGAGTTACAGAAGGTGCAGCTGTAGGTCTTGTATCTGAATTCAATAGTCATGCATCACACAAAGACACTTTGGTCAAGGACAGACTGCATATATGACGGTGGGAGTTGTCTTACAACAGGACAACAACAAGACAGTGTTTTATATGTAGGAGGTACTCAATAAATGTTATTGGTTATTGATGACCAAATGAATAAATTCCTTTCTACAATCTTGTTTATTTTTGGTAAAGTCAGTTCATTTTTGCAAAGAATGGTTTCTCTTTTTTTCTGTCTCTCCTTTAAAGGAGACAACTCCCCATCCCATAGATTAGCAGCATGTAGCCCAGGTGTGTAGTACGCTACACTGTGCAGGTTTGTTCACACAATGATGAAATCACCCAACAATAAATCTCAGAAAGTATCCCCGTCGTTAAGCAATGCATGACTATAGTTTGAATTGTTTGTGCACCTACTGTGTGCAGAGCAGAGTGCAGGGGATCAAAGAGAACACCAGTTTCCCCCTTTTCTAATGTTCCATTTAACCCAGTAGGGGAAATAAAGCAGGTAACTCACATTAAAAAGTATCATAAATACTGTGAAATATTTTGAGACTTAAATTTTTAGAAACAAATTTTAGGATATTTTCTTCATAGTATTATGTTCAAATAGGTAGTTGCATGACTATACAGAAGTTTTTTTCCATCAAATTATTTTTTTGATAGTTACAATACAGACATCACTTTAGCAATAAATTTTAACCTAGGTTTAGGCTGAGGAAAATAAATCATTTCATACGTATCTTTTTTCTAATCTATTCTTCTTTTCAGAATTCCTTGAAGGAGTCTACAGAAAGAAAAAAGAGCTTGGAAACCCAGTGCAAAGAGAGAACCCTTTACACCCAAAGTCGCCTCCATAAGTGGATAAAGCCTCCGTGTAATTGCTTCATTAAGTAGCGTTAATGTGTTGTCAGTCAGGATGCTACTACAAGATGGAGCTGAAAAACAAAAAAAGGAAGGAGGCTCCCTTCTTCGGAAAAGAAGCTTTTTACTTGAGAGAAAAGAGAAGACTGGAAGTACATGCCATGAGCCAAGCCAGACTAATCCTAACACCAAATGCCTATGAGAATCCTCTGAAAACTGACCAAGTGGCATATTCCAAAGGGAAAAAGGGAACTTCTTGATGAGGTGAGAATCCCAGTTTCTCCTAATATAATGATAACAAAACAACTAATATTTATAAGGCTTTAAGTGTTTACAAAATTTATTCATATACCTTCAACTCTTCTCATTGTCTCATTTAACTCTTACAGGAGCTACGCAAAGTAGATATCTGTATTCTTTTCACCTAGGACACTGAGGCTTAGAAAGGCTAACACCACTAATAAGTCCATGTATCAGCTCTGTCTATAAACTGCTGGGTCAGACGAACGAGTAGAGTGCAAATGCTGCCATGCACCTGCCCCGTCTTCATCTGTCTGTCCAGCAGATGACAACTTTGGATGGAAACAATTTTGGATAACAATTTTATTTGGACCCTCGAGGCCCTGTAGGCCCACTGTCCCTGTGCTTTTCAGTCACCACCCTCTGTGCTACTCTGTTCTTCCCCATCCTATCTTCCAAACTCATGCCCCCACTGTTGTACTTTGTGACAACTCTTCCCACATACCTTTCAGTATTCCAGTCCTATTTGGACCAAACTCCCTTGCTTCCTCTACCTGCTTGTCTTAACCCAAATTGAGCACCCCCCTGGGGCAGTGGCTTTCAACCCCAGGCTGCATATTAGAATCACATGAGAGCTTTCAAAAACTGCCAACATGCAGCCCCCCCATCTCTAATGACTCAACTTCAGCTGGCATCAATCTGTTTTAAAAGTTCACTTCCACATGATGTAAACGTGAAGCTGGGGTGCAAGAACCACCGCCCTAGGGTCTCAATTCACTTGAGGGCTTTCTCAAGCCGACAGTTCATTTTTTTAATACTCCCATTACTGAAAAAACGTGTGTGGGAAGGAGTTGTCATTCTTCTTACTTCCCTGCAGGTCATTCCCAGACCACTGCTCTTTCAACCTTAAGTAAAAATTGCCACCTTTGAGGCCCATGAGTCCAGCTATGCAATCCTCGATGTATCTCCCCATATCACTGATGACGTAGCTATTGGTCCTTCTCGTCTTTCCAAGTTTTGCTATCAATCCATGTCAACCTCAATGCCCAACAGATGACAAATCCACTCTCCAGCCTTGACAGCCTTCATGCCAAAGCTCTAATGTTGCCTTTCTATTCCAGAATTCTGGGAGGAAGAGACGGAGGGATGGGAAAATAACAGAACCACTCAGGAAGAAGACACAACTTCCCCATCCTTGGTTTCCCCTACACAAACTCCCACCCCTCAATGATGTTAATACATTTTTGGTAGGGGATTATACTATCTCCTTCCTTAGATGAGAAATGCTGTCCCAGACTTTGCTATAATCTGAAATTATTTCATTATTGAAATCTAAACTTCTAATACCCAATTCTTTAACCTGATTGTTTATACCTCTCTCATACCTTTAAATATAATACTTACTCTAACCAACACCATTAAGACACCTAGCCCTTTACCAACCATATATTGTTTTATTGTTGTAAAACATACATAACATAAAATTGGCCATTTTAACCATTTTTAAGCATACAGTTCAGCGATATTAACTACATTCACATTGTTGTGCAATCATCACCATTATCCATCTCCAGAAATTTTTCATCTTCTCAAACTGAAACTCTATACCCGTTAAACAATAACTCCCCATTCCCTGCTTCCCTCATCCCCTGGCAACCACCGTTGTACTTTATTTCTATGAATCTGATTATTCTAGGTACCTCATATAAGTGGAATCATATAATATTTGTCCTTTTATGACTGACTTATCACTTAGCATAATGTCTACAAGGTTCATCTGTGTTGTAGCATGTGTCAGAATTTCCTTCCTTTTTAAGATTGAATAATATTCTACTGTACGTACATGCTACATTTTCCTTATCCATTTATCTGTTGATGGACACTTGGATTGCTTCCACCTTTCGGTCATTGTGAATGATGCTGCTATGAACAAATATACAAATACCTGAGTACCTGCTTTTATTTCTTTTGAGCATATACCCAAAAATGGAATTGTTGGATCATATGGTAATTCTATGGATTTTTTTTTTGAGAAATCTTACCATATTTTTAACCACTAAGTTCTGGCTACACTCACATCTCTATCCAGCCTAAACAGCACCTTCCATTCCTTAATTGTTCTTCTGTCTGTCCCATGGCCTCCCCTGCCTTCTTTTCCTTCTAGCTTATCTGCCTGTAAATCTTGTGCCCTGGCAGCATTCAATATTCTCTGTCCTCTCTTTTTGCTCCTAGACTTTGAGTATTGCTAATGAAAGCTTTATTACTATGACTACAAATTTATCTTTTCCAGATTCATCTTTGGTTTCTTAAACCTGCTTGGCAACACTTAACATCGATTCTCCTATTGCCTTCCATGGGTATTTTTGATGTTGTCGTCACTCTCTTTACAGCCGTTCTCCTAATTCCAATTTTCTTATCTTTTGCCAGCTGGCACCGCATTTTCCTCCTTCCCTGAGAGCAGACAGACCAGCAGGTGCAACTACAGCAACTTTCTTCCTCTCTCTCAGTCCCTTTGCCTGTGTCCACCTTTGTCTCCTTCCCTCCCACCTGAGCTGAAGCAGTCTTGCTTCTCCTACCTAAGGATCATTCCATTTACCTCTATTCTGAAACCCATCACCTCCCAATTCCTGATGAATCATATCCTTCACCCTTTTATCATCAGCAATCCCTTTTACATTTCTCCTGAAGCATAGAAACATGCTCTAGTCTCATTCATACTGAAAAAATAAACCCTTCACTTGGCTCCATGTCTCTAACTTGGTATTTCTGTTTATCTTCTTCCTTTTACAGGCAAATTCCTCAAGAATAATCTGCCTTTTCTGTCTACTTCCTCATTTCCCATTTACTGCATAACTCAGTGCAATCTGTCCTCTGGCTCGTGGCACCTCTGTGGTCACAAAAGACCTTCACATTTCCAAATCTGATGATACTCTTAGTTCTTAGTTCTCTCACTTGTCTCTCTCGATGGCTCTGGCATTGCTGACCACTCCCATGTTTATACTCTTATGTCTCATTACATCACTCTTGCCTGGGGTTGCTCTAATTTCTGACTGCTCCTTATTCGTCTTCCTCTACTTCCCATTTACATGACAGCACTGAATCAGCTCACTTTACTCTAAACTTCTTCCTCAATGATCTCACCACACCTACAGTTCCAAGAATCACCTACACATTGATGACTCCCAAATCTGACTCTCCACTCAATAACGCTCTTATCCAGCTCTCTACTGATTATTGACACTTAAATGTTTCAGAGACATCTCAAACTCAATGTTCCTAAAACCAAACTCTTCATCTTTTCCTCTAAACTCGTTTTAATCTCAGGGAATGGCACCTTCATATATTTACTTTCTCCTCTTCACTCAAATATTCAATCCATTGCATTGGTTTATCAACTCTTCCTCCTTGCTTCTTCTGGAATCACTCCCCCGCTTGCCATGTCCACTGTCATCACTTTGTGCAGTTTACTGTCTTCTAGACTGCCATTCTAACACGTGGCCTCAATAACAACAGTGTCTTCCCCTCCAAGTCACTGTTCCCTCTGTGGCCAGTGTGAGCTTTCAAATGCATAATTTTGACCATGTCACAGACGTGCTTAAAATCCTTCAGTGACTCCCCATGTTTAGGATAAAATTCAAACTCCTTTTCTTAGTTTATAGCATGGGGGTATAAAATAGCCCCTTACTTATTCTGTAACATTTATTTATATTTTCCAGTTTATAATGATACATCAATTAATCTACATTTTCTTTTAACTTATTTAACATTCTAATATTTAAATCACTTAGCACTGTTTCTATTTGCCATGAAGCTGTGAAGGAGAGCCCTAAGTACAGTTTTTCCCAAATGGTTGTTCAGTTGTTCTATCACCATTTATTGAATAATCCGCTACTTCCCCCTATGCAACGTGCATTTAAGCACATATTCACTTATTTAAAAATATGTATTGACAATATAGTAGTTCCTCAAAAGATTAAACATACAGTTACCATACAGCCTAGAAAATTCTACTCCTAGGTATATAGCAAAGAGAAATGAAACATGTACACACAAAAAAGTTGTGCACGAATAATTTGAATGTTTATAGGAGCAGTATTTACAATAACCAAAAAGTAGAAGTAACCCAAATGCCCATTAACTGATGATTGGATAAATAAAATGTGGTATATCCGTATAATGGAATATTATTCAGGCATAAAAAGAATGAAATACCGATACAGGCTACATCATGGATGAACCTTGGAAACATGCTAAGTGGAAGAAATCAGTCATAAAATACCACATTTTGTATGAGTTCATTCATATGAAATGTTCAGAATAGGCAAATCTATAGAGACATTAAATAGATTAGTGTTTTTCTAAGCCTGGAGAGGAGGGGGTGATTGGGGGGTGGTGATAGGTAGCGGGTATGGGGTCTGTTTCTGGGGTGATGAGAATGTTCCAGGATTGACTGTGATGATGGTTACACAAATCTGTGAATACATCAAATATCACTGAACTGTATACTTCAAATACAAATAAATTATATTTCAATGAAAAGAAGTACTGAGCATCCACAATGTTCCAGGCACCATTCTAGGATAGAGCAGTGCACAAAATACACAAAATCCTCATTTCCATGGATCTTACATTCTAGTTGGGGAAGGGAAAGATATTAATCATAACAAATGAATAAAAATGGAGCAGGATGAGGCATGCTGAGGGATGGAGGTTGTAGTCATATCTAGGGCTTTGAAGGTGTTATTTGGACAAAGACCTGATGGATGGAAGGGAGTAAGACATGGATATGTCCTGAGGGAAGACTTCAGAATAAAGAAAACCACTTGTGCACAGAGCCTGAGGTTGAAACATATCTGGTATATTCAAGGAAGATGGCCAGCATGACTGGAGCAGAGTAGTAAGAAAAAGAATAAAAGTAAGTGAGATAAAAAAGAGATAATGGGACAAATCACACAGGATTTTATAAGGCTTTTTAGAATTTCTGGCTTTTGCTCTGAGGGCAATGGGGAGTCATCAAAGGGATTTTAGAAGAAAATTCATTTAGTCTGATTTGCATTTTTAAAGGGTCACAGTGGATGATCTGTTGAGATCAGATTTTGGAGAGAAGCAGCAAATGCAGAATCAGCGAAATCTCTTAGGAGGTTTTTGCTGTAATCCAGGACAGGGTTGATGGCTTGGCCCCAAATGGGAGCAGTGAAGGTGATGAAAACTGGTCAGATTCTGAATGTATTTTGAAAGTGTAGCCTACAGAATTTCCTAGATGGACTAGATATGGCTGTCAGAAAAAAAGTGACATGAAGGTGACTCCAAGGTTTCTGGCCTGAGCTAACCGAAGGATGGAGTTGCCATTAAACAGATTGGGAGCACTTGGGTAGAAGAGGTTTTGGCGGGGAGAACAGGATTTCAGCTTGGATGTGCTGTATCTGAGACATCTTTCAGATAAAGAAATGAAGATGCCGTGGTCTGGGCTGCAGATATACATTTGGGAGTTACTGGTGTACAGGTAACATTTAAAGCCAGGAACCTGGGGAGAAGCAGCTCAAAGATTGAAGTCTGGGGCATTTCAACATTAGAGGTTGGGGAGAAGAGGAAAAAATCAATGAAGAAGTCTGAGAAAGATTAACCAGTGAGGCAGGAAGAAGATGGAGGGAGGCTGATGTGCTGGAATCAAGTGAAGAGAATACTGATGGGAGGATGGAGTGATCAAACACATCAAACGCAGCCAATAGTCAAGTATGATGAGAACAGAAAACAAACCACTAGACTTAGCAACGTGGAAGCCAAACCTGACAAAACGAGGTCTGGTGGAGGGGTGGGGACAAAAGGCTGTCTGGAGTGACTCAGAAAATGGAGGGAGAATTTGGAGACAGGGAATATAGATTACCCTTCTGAAGTGATTACTGTAAATGAGAGCAGAGAAATGGAGGAGTCGCTGGAGGAGTAAGGAGGGTCAAGAGAAATTTGTTAGTGTATTTTTTTCTTAATGGGAGAAATAACTATGTATTTGAATGCTGGGGAGAATGATCTAGTAATGAATTAGTAGAGAGGGAAAAATTGATGAGGACAGAGAGAGAACTGCTCTTGAATTGTCTTTGAGGAAGGGAAAGGGGATGAAAACTCATACACAACCCAAATGGTTGGCCTTAGATAAAAGCATCAGTTGTTCATCTTACAGCATCAGGGGGCAGACAGTATATGAGTATAGATGATGGTAGGTGAAAAAAGATGTGGTTGTGGGAGTATACGCATTATCATATATTAAATACATCAAACGTCTCTCTACATCCTTGAATACTTCTGAACTCTATTCTACTCTAGTTTTCTATTTCCCCTGAAGAACCACTTTGTTGTAATTATTGTAGTTTTAGAATATATTTTAATATCTTGAAGGACAATGGCCCTATTACTGTTCTATTCCAAAATTTTCATGGTGTTCTTAAAAACATATTCTTCCAACAAACTTTAGAATCACTAAACCAAGTAAAAATACAATTCCCCTCAGAGTTTTGACTTGAACTGAGTTAAATTTTTAAATTGGGGAGAACTGATGCATTGAGAATACGAAGTCTTCATTTCTAGGAATTAAGGGTTTCTGACTTGCTTTATGAAAGAATTCCTTCCAAGATTCCCTTAAATATGTCAACAGGTCATTAATAAATGATGCTCGGTTAAGATTTTAAACATCACACAAATCACGGTCACTTGCTGACTGGTTAATTTACAAACCATTAGAATCCTCAGGGTACCCAAGCCAAAGTGACAAACCCGAGACAGCTACAGACAAGCAGAGCTCTAGAAAACACCCAAATATTGAAGAGAATAAAAGGAGTTGCTCCTTGGGAGGGCAGGACGAGGGAACACTGTCAAAGGAAAATTAATTTAAAAATTAACATTAGCAAGCAATTTCAGTTCCACTTGGGCTCTACATCTGGATGCTCATCCATCTGGCACATGTTCATACAGATGCAACTGTCTTCCCACTTTGCTGCTCCTGAATCTAGAAGCCGTAGAAGATAAGTAGTTTAGAAACTGGAAACCTCGATTCCACAGGGACAAACATTTGTTATGTTTTATGTGGCACTTTCTGCCAGGGGTCTTAGAGACAGGAAAGTTTCTTCCAAAGGGATGTGATTTATATAATTTAGAATTACTCTCTTCCTTTAGTACAGCTACCCTCAGAGATGAGAGGGAGAGTAGGCTGGTCACGTTTTGAGTCTGTTTCTCAGTTTGCATGGTGTCTACATACTCAAGAGAAAAGGAAAGAGTATTTTGATGATGGAAACAGACATGGGGTTCCCTGAGAATTGTGGGGCCACGGTAAAACACAGGCCCATAGTTACAACAAATGTATGTTTAGCACATACCATTAGAAAATTATCATTTTGCTTTGGTTAAATGTTTAGACATTTTGGATGTCAATCAATTTTTTATTTGTATGACTTCTTCAAAACAAAATTTTATTTTCTTGGAACCCCATGTTTAGAATTTTAAGTAAATGGGAAAATACAAATCAATTGATGGAAAACGTCCCAGAAACCCACACATTGAATAATACTATACCAGCAATTAAAGACCAATTTTAAAACTAAATTTGAGAAGGCAAATTTTCAATTTAAAAAAAGGTAAAATGACTGGTAGCATAAGTCCATGCTGTCAACAGTATTATATGCCCCAAAGTGAAGAGTAATTATAACAATAAGAACACAATGCGGGGTTCAATAGTTTTGACATTGGGAAGTAAGTGAACTTCCCTATAATTTTGGAAAGAATGAGAAAACTTTATGAATGACTAAGAATGCAGAGAGGACCTTGAAAGAAGACAACTGTCAGTCTGCAGTAGTCACAGGGTGATCCTGGCAAAGACACCCACACAGAGGATTAAAGTTTGGAGAAGATGAGGCTGAGAAAAACGGTAAGAAAACTAGACAACTGACAATTTTGAAACTCGCAATGAAGTAAGAGCTGTACAAAATCAGCAGAATGCTTTACCCTTTTATATAAAAGCATATTTTATAGGAGAATTACTTAAAGAAAAAACTTGAACTTTCAGGGAGTAACACAGATAACCTCTTTTAAAAGATCTTCAATATAAAAATATGGTTTGATATTACAGATAATTAGTTACAAAAAATTTTTCTTTTAAAATTAATTATGCGATGCCTTTAATAATGAAGTTTCCCTAAAACATCTGATTTTATTTAATTGCAAAAATTCCTCTGACATGTATTCATGTCATGAAAACAACTATTGTGAAAATTGAGGCATAATTTCCAGTGTAGAACATTAATATACAGAGATATTTAGGACATCTTAAAGGCTGGATATGTACCTGAAGAACCAGTTTTAATCAATTTAGTTAACACAGTGGTGCATAGAAAACAGTGGCTTGGAAGTCAGGAGTCTGATTTCCTATTCTGTGTGACCTTAGTCAAGTCATTCAGACTGACTGCATCTCGGTTTTCTCATTTGTACAAGGATGATCTTAAACTAGGTGATTTCAAATCTTCCAAACCTATGATTTCACTTTGCTTATGGGTTTGAATTTTCAAATTTATGGTTGGCAATTTTTATACTCATACACAAAATGCTACACTTTTAATCTGAAAGTAGTCATGAAAAAAATCTTTAATAAATAACTCATAATATTAGTATAAAAAAGTTTCATGCTCCACCATAACAATTCAAATTTTATTTCAGTTATCAGTTTGTTAAAAGTAGTTTTCCAACTACTTCTCTATTGTTTTTATAAATAAGTTTTGTATTTTCCATCTCCCTGTTGAAACCATCACTAAAACAAGAAAAACTGCAACACACAAGAAACATCTTCACACTAGAATTTCCAGTCAGTGATCATTACAGAGGTACAGAAAGCCTGGTATATATACTGTTTTTATTACTGAAATTTCAGTATGCTGCTTCCAAATGCTGACACGGTAAGGAATTGAGCTTACCTTCCGCTGAAGAAAGGGAACCCACTTGCAGTCTACTAGTTCCTGGCGATACTGTTTTGTAAAGGATCCAACATAAGACACAAATGCTGCCATAAGGAGAACATCTCCACACAGTGTCTTCTCTTGAGCTTCAAAGGATTTAATAGACTGACCCCAGCGAATCTTCTCTGACTGAAAGATAAAACCACTCAGATGTAATTGCAGGGTGAGCATCAACTCAACAAATGCTGAATGTAATTACCTTAGAGCTCAGTTTAGGTCTATGCCCTTCTGCACAGTCTTGAGAAGGAACAGAACATAACTGGATGGCATGACTATTACAATCTTTCATATGTTTGAAACCCATCATTATGAAGTAGCGACTACAGTATGACATTGGATCTTTAATATCTCCTTGTTGTTGGATGCCCTAACTCTTTAATTACGATCGAGGTACTTCTTGAAAAGCTGACAGTCACTCTTCTGTCCCTCTGGGAATGGAGGACCAGAGCTGTGACTGAGACTGAGTAATGTCAGGATTTTTAATGGCTGCTTGGCTGCTCCCCATTTCTCCTGCTTTTCAGCAATGGTATTATACTGCCCTGGGGAAACACTGTTTTAAACATACTGGCTACTGGCTGATTACAGAAAAAGAAAAATGACAAACACCACTCATGCTAATTAGTTAAAACATAACGAGCCACCTATCTTGGATTGTATTAATTAATGAATGGTGCTGGTAGTTACTAAACTCAAGTTATTTTTCTAATATAATCACTCGATCAGTGGAAGAACCTATACTCTATGTAAAAAGATGGAAATCAGGAGGACTTCACCAGCCTTGAAGATGACATGCTCAAAGAATGCTGTTGAAGTGCTTATATCCAGTTGGCTGGCCATTTAAAATCTGATTCCCAGGTTAAGTATGTGGAGCCCTTAATATTGGATTTGAATAAAACTGCAATAAATATCTGTGGATTGATTTAACTGCAGGATAGTTCATGAATTCACTTTGTTTCAATGAATGCTAAAAATTAATACCATATTCTATGAACATGCAAATTAACAGAACTGAAAAAAAATCAGCTATTTGAAAGTACAAGTAAAGAAGAACCCCGTGGAATTTAGCTTTTCTCATGAAAGAAGAGAGACACTACAGAAAGCAAAAATGATGTATGTCAGAATAGATCAGAATGCCAGTTCCTTACAAGCCATCATAACACCCACAACACTGAGGTCATGAAGTCAGCAGGTGAAAATGGTTATCAACACTTGCTTTGCTTGATAAAGATCACCCCGAGTTAGCTGTATAATTAAACAGCAAGGAACTTCAACTCTCTAGCCCTCTTTATAGAATTCATTACTTTCCTTCCTCAGCTACAGACAATATATCCATTAATTTCGAAGAGGAATCTCTCATTTGCCTTCCCTCCTTCTTTGTTGTCTTTGGTTAGTAAATGATAAACAATAAAGTGCACCCACCTCATTCTCCAAAACAGCTTTGAAATTTGAAGATTTACTAAACATAGACTTGTTGGCTACTGAAATAGTCAATAATTTCACTATACCACCTACGCAACATAAATCATTACTGACACTGCCTAACAAGGGTGTAAGAGTTGGAACATGTCCTGTAATAAATTTCTAGACAGTTAAAAATCACTATAATTTTATTCTAATGCATTATAGATTGCCTGTAATGTCATCCTGGCTGGGGTGACCCATTTCTAATTTTGAACAGCTGTTCAGCTCAGGAGTTAGTTAATGATTAAATATAAATTGCCTGATTTATTAGTCTGAATGGTTGGGCTTCCAGGTCAATGCTATATAGACAAAATCATCAGTCTTGATGCTTTTCAGAAGTTAACTGTCTCCTGTTCTAGTTGGAAAGAATTTATCCTCAAAGGAAAAGGTCTGACATTTTCAGTTAATACTTAAAAAACATATATATATTTTTTGCTACTTAATATTATTCAACCAGTTTTTCCTCTCCTCAGCTAAATCATTATGAGTAAGTAAAGCCTGTGGAAGACACTGCTGACTGCTGTGTGTTAGACACAAGGTAGAGCCCATTTTTCCTTCCTAAAACTTGCAGACATTCCGTAACTACTTCAGGAAAGCAGCCTAATTAAATGGCACTTTTTCTTCTCCTCAAGTACCTCACAAACCGTAAACACTTCCAACTGTCTAAATCTTACCACTATAAATGGGAGAAGTTGTAAACTCCACTAGTAGCGATGGGATTTCTCAACTGACCTAAGAAAAATGATTCTTCAAAGGCTCCAGAATTCTATAGAAGGTTCCCAAAGCTCACCCATTCATTCCCTCAACAAATGTCTACTGACGCCTATGATGGGCCAGGGCCTATTCCACGTGCTTGGGATCAAGCCGTGCAGAAAACAGATGAAGTTCCCCTTTTGAGGAGCTTATATTCTCGGTAGGAGAAAAAGACCAAAAAAAAGAAAAAGCATATGTATTCAGTTATGTACTTTTATAAGTGTGTCTATCATGTGGTGATAAATGCGATAAAATAATAAAGCAGAGTAAGAGCTAGAGAGTAGTGTAAACGCATGCTTGTATGCGTGTCTGCGTGTGTGTAGGCGGCACGGTGAATGTTCTTTTATGTATGGAGATCAGAGAAAACCACATGATAAGGAGAACTTTTTAAAAAATTATTTTATTGAGTTCATATTGGCTTATAACATTGTGTAAATTTCAGGTGTACGTTATTATATATCAGTTTCTCTATAGACTGCATTGTGTTCACCACCAATAGTCTAGTTTTTAATCCATCACCATACGTATGTGTCCCTTTACCCCTTTCGCCCTCCTCCCACCCACTTCCCTATAAGAAGAATTTTTAGCAGAGACCTGAAGAAAGTGAGAGAGCCAGTGATGTCATTATCTGGGAAAGTGTAAGCCATGTGGAGGAAGAGGGCAAAGGCCACAAAGTAGGAGAGTGATTGGCAGTATGAGGAAGAACAAGGAGGCCAATGAAGATGGAGCAAGAGGGAAGGTGGCAGAAGTGGGGAAAGAGAGGCATCTAGGAGCCAGATCATGTAGGCCTTTGTAGGCCAGGGGGAGCCTTTGGACCGTACTTTGAGTTAGTCAATTAGTTGTTGGGAAATTCTGAGAGTGGTTCATGAATGCACTTAGTTTTCTTTTTAAAACACCACTAAGCTGCAGTGATGGGAGTGGACTTTGCAGGGTAATGGTGGAGACTAGGGTGGTATTCCAGGGTAGAGATGCTGGGAGAATGGACCAGCATGGTGAGGCAAAGGTGGTGAGAATGTTGGGATTCTGAATGAACTTTGAAGACAAAGCCAATACAATATGTTGATGAATTGAGTGTGGGTTGTGAGAAACAGAGCAAAAACTCAAGAGTGATACCAAAGCTTTTGGCCATGACAACTGGAAGAAAAGACTTCCAATTATTGAGATGGAATGGAGAGAGTGGGTTTTGCAGAATGAGCTATGACTTTATGTATAATGAACTGTAAGTGTCAGAGGGATAATGAGTTAAATTTGTAGTAAGTTTAAATTAGATTTTTAAAAGTCTACTATATTTATAAGAAGTTAGGCTATTGCCCAAGCCTAACCCATTTCTCCCTCCTTTCTTGCTAAGAGAATTGTGATTTTTAAAAGACTGGTAACGTGTCTAGTCCCAGGAGATGACTTAGCCAATCATGATAACCCCATTTCCCACTTTCTGGGTCTTTGCAGCTAGATGTTATCCAGCTAGCTCCAGCTAAAGAAATTTAAGTGGCAGTCTGCCAGAGGGGTTTCCAGGAAAACCTCTGTCTTTCTTATAAAAAGAGAAAAATCCAGCAGCTAGAGATTATTTTCCCTGCCCCTCTCTCCTGACTCTGAAAAGGTGTAGCAGCCATCTGTGACTATGCTGCAAATGCATGAGGGTGAAGGACCACACGCTCAGGACGGAGAAGCAGAAGGGTACAAAGAGAGTCGGTGTCTGATTGCTAAAGACCTGAATCAACACTGATAATGGTCTAGCCTTAGAATTTTTTGTAATATGTGAAAAACAAACTCCCATTTGTTTAAGCCACTGCAAATCAACTTTTCTATCACCTTCAGCTAAATGCATTTCTAATAGTGCAGTTACATACTTTCAGGTAGCACTAAAATAAAAATAATAGCTTTATTGAGATTTAATTCACATATCACAAAATTCACCCTTTAACGTATACAATTGAGTGATTTTTTAGTATATTCATAGACTTGAGCCATCATCCCCACTATCTAATTTTAGAATGTTTTCCTCACACAAAAGAGAAATTCTGTACCTATTAGCAGTCACTCCCAAACTCCTGGCCCCTTGTCCAGCCCCTGGCAACTGCTCATCTATTTTCTGTCTCTATAGATTTACCCATTCTGGACATTTCCTCTACATGTAATCATATACTATCTGGCCTTTTGTGTCTATCTTCTTTCACTTAGCATGACATTTTCAGGGTTCATCCATGTTGTAGCACATCAGTACTTCATCCTTTTATGGTTGAATAATATTCCAATGTATGACTATATTACACATGGGACAGCAAATAAAATCTGTGACTTACTGAGGTCAAGGGCTATATATTCTTCTACCACTCATGTTCAAATAGGAAAAAGTTAATAAGTAGTATAAAAAAAAATCTTTATTTAATGGAGTAAATATTAACATTAGCATTCAGTCACCTGTAAAAAGATATCACAGAAAAGAAATAAATCAAGCAGGCTTAGCCTGAAGTAATGTTCTGATGGTAGATTTCAATTACAAATGTTTATTAGAAGACTCAGACAACAGTTCAATACCACAGTTATCCAGCAGCTGTCCTGAGTTTGTAATATATCTTAGGAAAAGCCCTGAGTTCATGGCTATATACTAAAAATTGCACAGAATCCTTTACTTCTTACTTTTGGTAAGTTGGAACTACAGTATGAATGATGATTAAATATTCCCCTTTGTAGTTGATCCCATGTCTATTTAGTTACTATTGACAGCAAATAGAGATAAAACCCAAAAGTGCTGATCTGAATATTTTACTTAGAATTTTGGAAGAAAAAATTAACTTGCCTCAAGTTCCTTGACAAGTCTGTTAGCTAGTTCAATAGTTTTGTTGGTTTGGTTCACCTCTTCTTGACATCGAACTTTCTTGGCTGTTGCTTTTTCAAATGATGCTGTGAGTCTGCTCAGATTTCGATCCAAATCCTAAATAAGAGTGAAAATTAACTTCGGAGCCATTTTTAGATAAAATGGAAGCATTGTAACCAGCTTAAAACATCTATTACATTAAGGTAAATGAAACGAACCTCTTTCTCTCCTTTGACCTTTGCCCCTTAGCATACACGTTAGGGGAGAAGGAGAAGGGTTAGCAATGATAATTTCATCAATGCCGCCATAGATGACCAGTTGGCTATGCGGTTGCTCGCTTTCCTTCTGCACTGGGCAGAGTGCAGTCACAGGTAGGGCAAGTGAACAATGCCCTGAAGACACAAAAACGCCCTGACAGCACTGTCCCCGTCTCCTGTGCCTAAGCCTCATCCTTCCCTACTAGCTTTATTAATGATAAGGGTCATCTTTTGGTTTTCCACCTACTGACTCTTTTCTCACTGGTCTGTAACTGGGGCAATGAAGAGGGGTGTTAATGACTGAGCCCCTTCAGACCTATGCAACCTGACCCAGTGTGGCCAGTCAGATTTTTTTCTTCTGGAAACTTGAGATTGAAACTCAGAGATATGTCCTTGTCCTTAGCATCAAGAGACCTGGGAAGATATATAAATTTTGGAGGGCTTTGTTTAGAGGGGGACCATCTTCCACCAGGGATATAGGAAAGCAGGGGAAACCATTCTGGAAAAAGAGAAAGGATGAAAGGGAAGCAAGATGAGAAGTCACATGGCCCTAGAGAGACACAAAAAGGTGTTCATGGCAGCTTCCCACTTCCTGGATCTCTTTCCTCCTGAGACCTAGTCACATATTTTTTCCTCAGAATTCCATGAATCATCTTCGTCTCTTTTTTGGCTTTGGGTTTTCTAAGTGGGTGTCTAGTATTATAGCCTAAAAAGCCTTGACTAAGATATCTAATATTTGGGAGACTCCTTACTATAGCATCTTGCCACCTGCAAGTTCTAAAAACCCGAATAAGATTCATAACATTGCTTTTTAAATATGTGCAAAGTTCCAAGAGACTGCAATAAGCAAACTTGTAACATACCCTATTCATAATTTAGAGGCTGCTTATATTTGTCAATGACCCAATTATTACATTACTTAATTCATAGCGTTAAAGCAACACCTCTTAAAAAAATAAATATATATATATGTCATATTTAAGATTAATGTGCCAAATAAGGTCAAATTTATGAGACCTGGAAGAGATACCACACATCACCAATTAGAAATTAGATGAAAATAAATAATACTTTGAAGTCTATTTTAGGTTATTAAAAGTAGTTGTGGTATTACAAAACACAGAAGCACATGTAAGCTCTGG
The DNA here is from genome assembly GCF_021613505.1 of Equus quagga. NCBI lineage: Eukaryota > Metazoa > Chordata > Mammalia > Perissodactyla > Equidae > Equus > Equus quagga. The sequence goes on along the minus strand of NC_060274.1, from coordinate 78,441,059 downwards.
TATCAGACATCTGGGTTCAGAGCTAAGTGGCAATAAGGTGGGCTTTTTATCTAACGTAACTATGCCTGAGTTTCACCATCTGAAAATGGAAATAATGTTAGCCAATTCATAGGGTTGACCTAAATACACACAGAACTAAGGTATATCAGTTCCCTTCATAAAGTTGCGAAGGGGAGCTGGGTATTGGGAGAACACAGTCTCTTGCATTTGTTTCTACGCCTCTTGCGAAGAGGCATTGACAGCTTTTGATCTGGACTATCTTCCCTAAGATATTTGCATAGCAAATAGCCTTGGAGGATAGAGACAATGTTTCTCTCAGGGCAGAAGACAGATGTATTTCCTGACCACAATAATAAAGATATGCTTTCCTCTGGGGAAAAGGTTGGGCAGGTTTACTTGCAGTCCTCTTTATATTGCGGGTTTCCTAAGCTGTGACACAAACCCACTGTGTACAACATCACCTAGTCCACTGTGCATCACTCCCACGGGAATTGGGGGACAAAGAAACTGATGCAAGCATGATGTTCATGCTGCTTGCTGTGTTGTGAGGCACAGAGTCTTTTGGTCTCTGACCCACAAGTCTCATATCTCCTGCCAGCATCTACAAAACTGCAGCAGACTAACTTGTTAGTTTTCAAGTAGGGTAAAATCTTGGGTTTTTTTTCACAGGTCTTGACAGGTCTTGGCCTCTTCTAGGTTCCAGGTTCCTTACTTCTAGGTCCTAAAAGTAAATGGAGTGAGCAAGGAGGGACTCAGTTCAAGAAGCCCAGCCCACCAGATACCCTAAACCAGTGGTTCTCAAACTTGAGCATGCGTCAGAACCACCTGGAGGGCTTGACAAAGCCCAAATTCCTGGGCTTCTCCACCAGAGTTTCTCACTCAGTAGGTCTCAGGTGGGGTCCAAGAGTCCATATTTCTAACAAGTTCCCAGGTGACACTGATGCTGCTGGTGGTCTAGGGAACACACTTTGAGAACCTCTTCCCAAAAGACACTGATTTTGGATTTCCTTTGTGGCCATCCTTAGGCCCTGTGTGTTTGAGAGACATGAGGGCCTTTCTTCCACTCCAGCTCAATAATTCCTTTTTCACTCGACCTTCCACATGAGGCCATCTTTTAGTCTTAAACTAGAGATACAGACTCAAAAGAACAAAGAGATAGAGACTGACACTGGTATGAATGGATTTCCAGCACAACACAGATGTCGATATCAGACACATCCCTACTTTGTTAGGCAAGAAAGCAACAGGAGACAGAAGAGCAGGAGGAGAGAAAGTCCACGAGGGTGGAGAAATGAGAGGCTGGAGGAAAGCCAGCAAAAATTATAATAAAATGGTAAAATGAAAATTATAGTTTCACTTGGGCTCAAACCTTTATCTGACTGTGTACCAACTATGGGGGGTTGCACTCTTGTTGCCATGATCAGCATGGTGTCTTCACAGAGAACTGAACCTTGGTGGGAACTGTAGCCAGAGATTCTGTTGCATTAGTAACTACTCTCTGGAAATCCATTCTTGGTAGGGGGATGGAGGGGACCTATTCTTAATAAAGGCATTTTGATTATTACTCTGTTTTCTTTTTTCTGTCTGCAAACTTAGTTCTGTGGCTTTTTGATATGTGAACCTCTGCTTATACTGTGGGTCTTTGAAAACAACTGACATGAACAATTCTCTTCAGCTAGTTGCAGGCTATGTCCAGAGGATTACTAGTTCTGCAATCACAGAAAGTCTTAACTTTAGGGTCATACATGGCTGTCTTGAGTATCCTCATCATTTTTTCTATAAACATAAATTGCTTCTAATCTTTACATAAAGCCATTAACAACAGATGACAACATTTTTCCAAAGGTTTTGGTCAAGTTGACAGTGAGAGTTTTGACCAACGAATGAAGATAATTTTCACAAAAGTAATGTGTCTCCTAAATTTGTCTAAATCAGCTGTTGTTGTTGTTGACTTATTTTTCTTTCAACAGTCAGCAGGTATTTGTTGAACAGCATGCTTGGTGCTGTAGTAGGAACACGTACTCATTGGACAGAAAGGAGGGGATGGTCAAGTCACGTGGGTGAGGAGTGATGGTCTGGAAGGTCTCTTGGAGGAAGCAGTCTTGAAAGAGAAGGGGTGTGACGTTGTGAGAGGTGCTGAAATTTCCCAGGTCTTAAGGAGAAAGCTTTGGGGTTATTAACCATCTTATTAAGATAATTATCATAAAAGGATAATTATTTTATAGTAAATTATTTTATAGTAAAATCAGAACACAGTTTAATCCCTTCCTGGTATATTTAAGGAGTCAATGCCTTGGGCTCTGCTCTGGAAAGATAATCTCATTCTTCTTTTGAGAACTTACCTGAAACCCGGGAGGCACTGTCTAATAGAAAGTGTTCCCTCTCTTATTTATTTTTTTCTCCAAATTGGCAAGTAGTGGTGCCAGTCATAAGCAGGCCTAGTTCTAGCCCTGTTCTATAAGAAGCCCAGCTTGGCTGCCTGGCTAGTCTGAGCACCAGATTCCAGACTGGAATGGTCACTGAGTTCACCTGCTCAGGGACCCATGGCAGGACTTACTCTGAGATAGGAACACACTCCCTGTGGTCTACCCTCAGCTCCTATTGGTTCTTATTCTTCACACTTCCATTGCACAATCTCTCTATACACGATCTTCACACCAACGATTCCCAAACCTACGTTCCTAAACCAGGCTTCTCTTAAACTCCAGCTCTGACCACTGAGCACCTACACATGAGTTTTCTACAAGAAAAGAGTGGGAACTAACATTTATGAAGCATCGGCTGTGTACTGCACACCAAGTAGCATCTTGATACATCAGGATTCATAGGTGGGAAGAATAGAAACCACCTCCAGCAAGTTTAAGCTGAAAGGAATTTACTGGAAGGAAATGGGGTGGGGGGGAGGGGAGGCTGTTAGGAGGGAAGGAAAAGTAGAGAACCATCCAGGAGCTCCAGAGAGTCTTGGGAGCAGGAACTCCTTGGCAGTCTCATCTAGACACTCTCCAGAATGCATCAACTGACTGCTTTCAGTCTTTTTATTCTTTTGCTAATGACTCACATTCTAGAGATGGGGGACCAAACTGACAAAGCTTAATTCATGACGTAATAAAGATGCAAAGAGGACAGCTATAAAAGGAAAGGGCACCCCTGCTAAAAGCCCCACCAGAGTGTACCCAATGAGGAAAGATACTTCCTCCAAGATAAGTGAGGCTGTTACCAGCCGAGGAAGGTAGACTGGATTCTGGGCAGCCAAAAGTCATAAATGCCCACCTTGAGAGGTCGCTGTTATTATCACTACTTTACAGATAAGAAACCGAAGCTCTGAGGGTTTCCTTAAGTGCACACAGCCTCATCACTCTGATTGCACTACTCCAGGCTGCCTTGTCAGGTGCCTCAAACACATCATCTCCATTTTGCACTCCTCCTCTCTCTCCATATCCTATTGGCCGGCCTTGAATCTCGTCCTCTCCATCACGGCTGCTCCTGCCTTTGCTGAGGCCCTAACAGGACCCACTGCAGTGCCTTCTAACCCATCTTTCTGCCTCTAGACTGTTCTCTCTCTCCAGCTTCCATTCAGTTGCTGAAAAGCTAGTTTGATCATGTCATTAACCTATGAAAATTCTTCAAAGACTCAATATCATTAGTCAAATAATATTTAAATTCTGCAGCATGACAGGCAGAGAAGGCCTTTGCTCACCTTCGTGGGTTCATCTTTCATTGCTTCCTGCTATTCCTAACATTCCCCAAAACACTCATCTTAGGGCTCTGGCCTCCTGAGATTCTTCAAGTGTACCAACTGCTTCTTCCCTCTTTTCTTTATTCTCTGCCAAGAATACCTTTCCTGACCTAGTTATCCTGGTTTCCAAAGCCTGGTTTGCGAAGCCCTGGTTTCCGAAGCCCGTACCTTCAGTATGAAACTTTCTCTGATTTTTCCAGGCTCAATACTTTCTTGGTGTTCCTGCTGCATTCTATATATAGTCACATATATACTTATAACACTGGACTAGAATGACTGATTATGTATTTGTGAAAAGAGTCATGATGATAATATTGTAGCCAATATTCTCTAAGCACTTACTATATGCCAGGTACCATGGTAAATTCTTAATACGAAGCACCTTCATTTAATCCGCACAATCCTGCTAAAGAAGTGGATGCTATTATAATACCTGTTTCACAGATGAGAAAACAGAAGCTTGGGGAGGCTAACCACCTTGTGCAGGGTGAAACAGTAAACAGTGGAGCCGGGACATAAACCCTAACAGTCTGGCTCCAGAATCCTTGCTTTTAATCACTATGTGCTACCCTCCTCCTTCTACTACCAGATCATGAAAGTTTTATAGGTACACAAACTATGAAAGTTCCCATTTTCCCAGCTCAGTGTCTAGCATACAGCAGATAAGAAATATCTAATGAATGGGCACACAAGTGAATACATTAATGAAAGATCGGATTCCTCTCCGTTTGGTAGGACTCAGACATGGCCCTGTCTGAAGGTGGGATCCTAAGAGGGGAGGTACTATCTCTTGGGAACCTCTTCAGGGTCATAGCCTGCACTTACCCCAAGTTTTTTCCTGATAGCCTCTAGTTTTTCAGTAGCTGCAGCCAATTCTAAGTTTGCTTGGGCTAATGCTTGGCGTTTTGGCTCCACGTCACAGTAGACCTGAAAATCCACACGGGTTTTAATTCACGAGGTAATAAAGATGCAAAGAGGCCAAGTAATCATTCAATCCTACATCTGCTAGAAGCTTTACAATTCAAATCTCTAATTCATTAGCAATTTGTTGTTTGTTTCTTAGCAATGGTACTACTTAATGGCAGAGTAAAAATCCACATAGCCTTCCCAGTTCTCTCTGGTTCTCCATTATTTACCCATTTATTCTGGACTTTAGAGTTACAAGCACTTGCATAAAATGCTATATAGGTCAAATACCATTAAGACACTGAAAGTGCTTTGTCATAAAATTTGGACATAATCCTCTTATCACTAGAAATTGCAGTGTACAGGAACTATAGCTAAAGATAGGATCAGGTCTTGCCTTTAAGGCAGAAAGTAAGTGTAGAGAAATTCTCTGAACCCATAGAGGAAGGTGGAAGATATCCGCACACAATATTAACCATGCTTTCACTTTCTTTTCTAAGTTCTTGGCCACCTTAAGTGTGTGTTATTTGAATGAGCGGTTTGAGAATTTGGGTGAATCAGTTTTTCCCCTGTTGGGGAGAAAGGAAGGAAATTAAATTTTATTTCCTATTTTATAGCGAAACAACACAGAACAGTCTGGCTCTACGCTCGTCTTTTCACCTACGGTGCAGGGGGAGCACCACGGCCAGACATTGTATCATTGAGAGAGGCCATTCGTCAACTGCAATCTGTCTAAACTCTTGCTCTACGCAGGCTTCCTCTAAAGAGAGAAACACCAACAGGGCCCTATTCCTGTGGGTCCCTGGTATAAAGGATATAACCTGGTTCTATGAAAATCATTTTGGGAACAACACTGACTATATATAACTTGACATATCCATACAACTTGACATTTCCTCAGTAGTTCCATTTTTAAATATAACATACAACCTTCCAAGACAAAAATGGGACGGGTCTTCAGAGTTCAGGGCCATGCATTGTTCTCTTTTTACTTCCAGTACTCTGCAAAGTGCTTGGAACATAGTTGGCAGACTAGTATTTGATAAATAAATGACTAAATGAAACGATAATCTATCTCTATACTGCCCCAAAGTACAAACTTTAGATTAGACCATATATTGTCAGAAATGTATCTGTCATTAAAAATCTAAAGCAAAAACATGAAAGCTGTTAAGTCTACAATAGATGGTGCAAATTTTTGCTTCGAAGCAGAGATTAAGTTTAATTAAACAAATTCAGACTTGCAGTTCTTTCAGGTTAACATGAAATTAATATTTTAATGTAAATAAATATAACCAATCCAAGTTTTTATCTAATCAAATTAAATTAATAGCTGCTATTTGATCTAACGTAGCCACTCTTCCCTAAAAAAAGATAGTTCCCAACACTGCAAATAGCCTCCTATATAGAATTCTGTTTAATCTGACACTTTCATGTCTCATTCTTAGAACTTTATTCAGATAATTACCAAATTCTTTTACATTTTTTGCTGACCTAGAAATTATGTTTATGGCCCTTTGTGAATAACACCTGTAAACCATCCATTACGACAGATACCTCATAGAATTTAATGATGTTGATGACCCAGGCACAGAGACCAGCTGCTGCAAAAGATTTGGTTCGAATCAGGTTTGGATTGAACTCTGGGTCTTTCAAATACTGTTCATTCACCACTTTTAGACAGTTCTCTGGAATGTGCTCTTTGTCATAGTTAATTAACGCTTGCAAAAAATCATCAACCTGTAAAGCAAAAAAGACTTACTGCAATGAACCCATTTTTGGCTGCAGAGAAAATTCCAAGCTCAAAAGTTAAAATCAGCTTTTAGGACTCACATTACAAAGGCCAAATTGGCAAGCCGCATTTATCCTACTGTTTGACTTTTTCAGTCTTTATAGTACGAAGTTAGAATTAGCAATGGACACTTTTAAAACCTCTTCTATCCCAGGGTAAAATACTCAGTCCCCACACAGGAGGCTTTCACATTTTGAAGAAAAGAAAGGCAGGAAAGAAAAAGAAAAACACACACCAAAAAGCCCCTTTGCTTTACCTTCTTGTACATTAGTAACATTTTTCCAGCATAAGAAATCCATGTAATTTTCTCCCTCCTACACTTAACTGCTTTCATAATTTTGCAAATAATTAGCGACCTTCTCACTGCTGTGGTGCTGACTTAGGTAAGCTGTAACCGCAAGCTAGCCTCCCAACTTGGCAAACAAGAATTCTACAGCAGATTATTCTCAGCGAATATGAAGATGATTTCTTTTGATTTGAACATCTTTGGCTGTCAAGTACAACCACAGTACTGAACACAGAAATTGCTGGGATTTTCATCTTGCCAGGCTGTCTGGTACCTTTCCCATGAAGACCTTAGCTGCTTTCCAACTTCGGTCCTTCGGCACTCTGCCGCGGGGAGCCAGGAGGACCATCACGGCCGCGGTAACGTTGGTAACCGCATTCGGAGGGTTGGGAAAGGCTTTCAGCTCAGTGAGATTGACCTGGAGAAAAGCACATACACACTCAAGACCAGGAGAGGTCTGGAGGAGAGCTGTTAACTCATCAAGCTGGTCTTCAGTGGCCTCCTACCTCTCCTTTTCACACCAGTCTTGGTTTGGCAGTTTTTGTCACTCACCCAAGGGATCCTACCTTGAGATCCCAGGAGGTTTGGCTCTTGCTGGGCACTTTTCTGATACTCTGAAAACATCACTGTCCCTTTTTGCTTCCGAGAAAAATTATCCCTCTGATATACCAGTCCTGCAGAACCTTGCTCACCGAGTCCAGGGAATTTCATAAACATACAGGTTTTACGGTATTTATGGGTTCCATCCAACCTAGATAGATGCATTTTAACCAGGCCCTCCCAGAAACATAATCTCTTAGTTTAGAATCTCTTAGTTTTGTTTTCTGTTTTACATGCGTAAGAAACAGCTTCCATTACACGACAATGACTCTCAACTCAGAAGGTGCCCATCTAGGTTGAACCTACTTTCTGCGCTGCTCCCTAATCTTCTCAGGTCAGAGTCTTGATCTACCCAACCGAGAGTTTTAAGGGTAAAAATTATAAATATCAGGGCAAATACTTTGGGGCAGAAATTAGCACCTATAAGAAGTATATGTAGGTTCATGATACATGAATTTAACAAAAAGTATTTCCTGTGTTATTTCACGAGCTACCTAATATACTCTTGCTTATAAAACCTTATCAAATGTTGAACCTGATTCTGCTCCATTACCATAAACTGTGTATTTATTTGGGAAGTGACTGCAAAGAATGGAAAGGGTGTGAAAACAAAAGCAAAAACTTAAAATACGCTAATGGTAATTGAGAGCCAGCTAACTAAGAGTCTTTCATCGTTTATAAATATCATCACCACTTATCAATATACTGAGCTTCATATTTAAGTGGCTAATTTATTTTGTCTCTGTAAATTATAACACATTCAGAGAAAAATTTGCAAATGTGGAGAAACACAAAGAAAACAAACATTCCAGTGCTCAGAAAGAGGAAAATACAAAATTCTATTACTCAGAGATAATCAGTTACTATTACCTTTTATTTTGTTCCAATTTTTTTCTATGAAATGGCATGTTCTTACCCAAAACAGCCATATAATATATCCTATTTTGTAATCTACTTTATTTACTCAATATATCAGGAATATTTTCTCATGTTGATAACTAGTATTTGACAATATTTTAATGGCAGCAGAGTATTTGAATGCATAATAATCTTCTATCATGGTGTATTTATGCTCTTTTAAATTTTTCAGTTTTATGGTAATATTGTAAGAAACATCCATGTAGACAGTAACTCTTTGCTCACAGTCAAAATTATTTTCTTCAAAAAAATACTTAGAAAAAGGAACTGAATATTTCTTTGAAGAGCTGTCAGTCTGCATCCTTTCCTCTTTCAAGTTGAATCCTAAGAACCTCAGACCTGGTATTTCCCTGGGATTTTCCCCAGAGGCCTAGTAGAACCCAAGGACAAGACTCGCTTGAGGCTCTTAAAATAATGTTGCCTACAGTTCCATTTCTCCTTACAATACCCTTCTGACGATCCCAGATTATTTTCTCTTATGGGAATTCGAATGCTCAGTGAGGTTTTGTTAATAGCATGAAGCAAGGAAAATGGTGTGGGCTAAACCTACGTATGTTTGTTCCCAGCCCATTTTTCTTTTCATGAGGGTCTGTCATTAATGCTACTTTTTATACCCGGAGGAAATAAAGAATACCCCAGTTAGTTCTTAAAGCAACACATAATAGAAACAACTGGATTTGGGCCAAATCCAGTTGCTGACAATAGAATTGCCTTTCACAAGAGTATAAATCCCACAGTGCTACAAGTATTCAAAAGGGGACTGCTTGTTGGGGTGTGGTAGGACAGACTCCAGGCCGGGAAACGGAGGCGGACTATAACCATGATCCCAAATGTTGGTTTCAACTTTAATATTTTTTGGAACTCTCTTTCCTTTTAAAAACTCCCTGGTTGCCTGGACTTTACTCTCAGTTCAGTTATTCAAACTCTAATAACCTTTAAATATTATTTTGAGGAACCCCCGGGCCAAGGAATCATCTTTACCCTGTTGAGCGTATTGAGCGCAGCTGTCGCGGCCACGAGCGCAGGCTCCGCCTTGAGCAAGTCGGCCTCACACTCTCTCTGCTTCTGGGACACTTCAGTCTGAATGGCTGTCACCTAATCAGAGAGGGAAAGCACACAAACCCACAGACACAAATTATCATCTCTCTAATGAAAAACACAGGCTGACTCAGATGCACTGCTCAATGTTTCATTTGTGTATATTTTGAAGAGGTGAGGAATTTGTCGTAAGGACTAATTTCCCTTCAGGCACAAAGCTTTGTATATGCGCAAAATACACAAGGACAAATCCCAACACAATGGATTCAAATATCAAAATGCTCCAAGAAGGGCTTTGACTGATTTAACTATAAGGTGCCACTAATAATAAAGGCGAGGTTAAGCAATTCCTCTGTTCTTTCATTTTCTCTTTCAGAGAGTCCTGGCCAAGTGAAAATCCAGGCTGGCTTAGTAACCTAGACCACAAAATATTCTTGCTAGAATTCTCTCAGTTTTGCTGACATTTGCCTAAAAGCCACACTGGCTACTCTTTAAGAATAGATGTAAAAGCTTTTTGGTTCAACTGGCTAGAAGATATTGTTCTATTCTGAGCATGCTTAACCACAGATAGAATTTTTTGTGTGTGTAGGTGAGGAAGATTGTTGCTGAGCTAACATCTGTCCCAGTCTTCCTCTATTTGATATATGGGATGCCACCACCACATCGTTTGATGAGCAGTGTCTAGGTCCATGCCCAGGATCCAAACCTGTGAACACCAGGCCACCAAAGCAGAGCATCCAAATTTAATAACTATACCACTGGACCAGCCCCTTAGATAGAATTTTTATAAAGATGAATTATGAGGAGGGTGAAAGGCGTGATTAGGCACACGTGTGTGGCGATAGATTGTAATTAGTCTTTGGGTGTTGAACACAATGTAATCTACACATTCCAAATACATTACAATGTACACCTGAAATTATATAATGTTATAATCCAATGTTACTGCAATTAAAAAAAAAGATGAACTATTGGCTTCTCTAAGGATCTAGCAAGAAACTATAGCTGCAACAGCCCACGTCTGTATCGGCAATGGAACCATGACACTGACGTCCATTCTACTGTTGAGGGCCCAGTGGCACCTTCACATGCCAAAAGGGTGCTGCACCAGCCGCCTGACATAAACACGTATAATATGGAGACAGGGAAGCTGTGCTGGTCAACTTGAAGCAAAACAAACTGAGAATGTTTGGAGCTTTTATCCTCCTCCTCTTAGGACACCTATAGAATTGGAATGGCTAGGAAGAGTAAATTTTTAGTCCTTAGCAGAAATCTGAGTTTCAAAGCTGTGGCACCAGGCACCAGGATCCGGGCACCGTGGGGGACGGCTCCTGCAGTGATGGTGATTGTGGAATAGAAAGTGTGAACAAAAGTGCGTTTCTTCAGATGTGTTTGCAATGAACAGGTTTAACTATACTATAAAATTAAACACTGCTCACAACAAATTATGTTATCTACTACAGCTTCATTAGCAGTAATTACCCTTCTCCTGATTAACCATTATTTTGCTGTATACTGCACCTTTTATGAACATAATTGGTTCAGGGTAGATACGTGAGCGCCTGCTAATACATACACAGCTACTGTTAATGTAAATAAGAAAACTCTACATGCTTATTGAGAACTACTCCAAAACCACAACCTACAAAACTGCTAGGAACGGACCATGAAAATTCTAAGAATACTTACATTTTCAGTGTGCTAGAGAATACCATTGCAGACGAAAGAGAGAGTGTGAGTGAGCGAGATACTATTTCAGGTTTATTTATTTTCCATAAGGATACAATGAATCTATAAATGCTGCTACCATTTATAATAGCATCATTTTAAATTGGACTCAGGATCATGGCTTTTTAACACTAGAAGAGACCTTAAAGAGTATTTCTTTTAAGTGTTATTTCTATGAGACTGGGAGTTGCTACTCTTCTCCTTCTGACTCCTTCACTGTTAATGGAGTACTATTCCTTTGGGTAATTTTTATAAACAGGGCAATCTTGAAGATTAAATAAAAACCCACAAATGGAAATGAAAAAAATACTCTAAGTTGGTCAACTTATTTCTCATTCACAATACCTCTCACCCTCAGGTGAAAGGATACTAGAGTAGAGAAGATGCTGTGTAGCTTAATGACTTGGGAAGCCTTAGTGTGCAATTTCCTCTGCCCCATGGCTCCCAGGTAGCGATCAGCAAGACTCAACCTGGAGAAGGAGGGAAGAGCTGCATAGAACACTTGGGGTGTATGCTTTCCCTCCACCACTGTCTGTTAAAGCAGAGATACGGAGCTAGTCCCATTCTTCAAGACACAAGAACTTTTCTGCCTTCTGTTGTCAAAAGCTCCTTGCAGATGGTTGATAAAATTTTAGTGGTTGTCACAGAGAGAGAATAAAGTCACAATAACTGCTTGTTATTGAATTGTGACGACCCAAAATTCATACGTTAAGCCCTAACCCCAATACTTCAGGATGTGATTCTATGTAGAGACAGGGCCTTTGTAAGAAGTGATTAAGTTAAAATGAGCCGTTAGGGTGGGCCGTAACCCAATCTGACTGGTGTCCCTAAAGACGAGGAAATCTGGACACACACAAGAGACAACAAGGCTGTGCACCCAGAGGAAAGACCGCGTGAGGACACAGCAAGGCGGCGGCCATCTGCAAGCCAAGGAGAGACGCCTCAGAAGAAACCAAACCTGTCAACATCTTGATCTTGGACTTCCAGCCTCCAGAATTGTGAGAAAATAAATTTGTGTTGCTTAGCACCCAGTCTGTGGTATTTTGTTCTGGGAGCCCTAGCAAACTAATACGCTGCTTTTACCTGCCTTTAGACAATAAGACATTCCTGATGGTCCTCCAAAATCCAGCCACATTTAAAAAAGAAACAAACAAGAACTGAAGATCATTCAAAATCAAGGAGGCTGTCCAACTTTTGAAGAGATTATATTAGCCCTGCAATTTGGAAGGTACTTTCATTCATGAGGGTTACACTCTACTCAACCAAGAAAGCAGTTTGAAGGGATGAGGGGATCCTTAGAATTTGTAGCTGATAAGATGGAAGTTTCAAAGATGGAAGAACTAATTTTCACAGGCTTACTGGTGCTTGTGTTACTTGAAGTCACTGCTGGCAATGCCAATGGTTTGAATGACTCGATTATTTTATGAATTTGAAACAACAATCTCAACCTGCTTCTCTACATGGGTTGCCAAAACGCATAGCAAGGCAGTCTCTAAACCTCAATATTTGTTTAGTCATATTAAATGTGGCAATGTACTTTTTATTACTTTTTAATTATTTCTCACGCATTAAGCCTTGAGATTCCAACTTCATAGGATCACAAAGAGTCTATATACACCCCTTTAGTAACCACATAGAACCTAGCACACTGCTGAACATATGACAAATGTGAGTCCAAAGCACATACTCAGTGTTGTTTAATTCCTGTACTCTATGTGGTTTAATTACAAATAGACCTTTCTTCCATGACCACCCAATTTAAAATAGCTCCTTCCACCATCGCTTCTATTTGATTTTCATCAGAGCCCTTATCACTGACTCAAAATATCTTGTCTACCAACATGTCACATGTCTCCTGTCAGTCTTTCCCATTACAATGTAAGCTCCAGGGGGACACCTTGTGTGTCACATATCCTCAAGAGTCTAGACTGGTGGCAGGCAAAAGATAGGTGCTACGTTAGTCTCTGTTATTTATAATTAAATTACGCCTCATGGATAAAAAGGAAATTTTCATATTATTTTTATTTCTTTGTATGGATTAGATATAAAAACATAGTAAGTGTCTTTTTCATGTTTGAAGAACTTCATGAAACAACCTGTCAGATGAATTCTAATTTGCTAAAACACTTTTTGTCTTTGTGAGGATAATTTTGCCTTATGAATTCACAGGCAAAAATACCTCTAGAGTACTTGTTATATTTTAAGATCTCTAAATGGTATCTTCAGAGATGGGTTATGATATTATAATTGCTAGAATATCACATATTTGTGTAATTCCTGAAAAATATCCTCAAGGTAGAATTAGCTTATGATAATTGCACCATGTGTGATACCTAATTGCTTAATATAATAATATACTTTTTAGGACATCTCACACTTATCTGAAACTCAATGGAAACATTTATTACCAGAATTAGGAATTATACGCCCATTGGCCATGCCAAATGTACCTTATCTTCAATTTCAAAAATCAGGTTTTTTAAAAAAAAATATTTATCTAGAGTTTTTTCAATATATTTTTCAAGTCTTTAGTTGTGCAAGCTAAAGGCAAACATGCTCAATACACATTAGAAAAAGAGAAAACAACTCAATTGTATATGAGTTGTTACACCACTGGAAAAACTCAAATATTTTCTGGTCTCATAAAATGATAAATGGCATAATGGCTACTGATTCAATGGCTATGCGAGTGCTCATAATTTACATTTTTTTTATTAAGTAAGCCTTGATTATAATCTTTTGTCTAAAATAAGAGAATTTACCTGGCACTTATACATTTATTCGATTTTTAAACAATTATTTATTAATCATTTCGTTTACTGTGATATTTCTTTTGGGAAATAAGATACGCAAAAATAAAATACCTTCCATTTGTAGCTGAAGTTGTGGTTAAAGACAACAGACGTTATGTTTATTTCAGAATAGCTGGAAACTCCAGTACAAAGAGAGCAGAATCTACATGATCTTAGAAGTAATTGTTTCCAACAATAAGACGTAATACAGAATACCTGGGCCTCAATTGAATCAGAAAGAACAAATTTAGCTTAGGATTTAATAATAAAATCAAGTTATGTTATTAAAATGCAAAATTGGAAAACCATCTTGCAAAGTGATGGAATGGGCTTTGTTAACAATTGAGTTGTTCAATTTGCCTAAAAACTGAAAACCTTTAGAAACCTCAGAGGTGACTTCCTGACCTTTACTGTATTACAAATAGGCCTGATGTTCAAGATCCACATCCATTATATGCTTGAATGAGCTCAGTATTTATTGTTCTTTCATATCATTAAAAGAGCTAAAAGGTTGGGAAAATGCATAATGTAAAGAAAGGTCAAGTGGTAATCGTGGTGTGAAATGCTGTTACATGTGTAACTATAATAATTCTTTAGATTTTATGCTCCCTGGAGAGGAAGTTGTTCAAAATTGTTCACCTACAAAGGTTTATTTTGTGCTAAATATAGCTCAGCGCTCTAAATGGTGGAATGAGCCTGACCTTTCGCTCCTCTGCATCGGCGATGGCCTTTTCCCGGCTCACTTTCTCTGTCTGAAGCCCGATCTTTGTGATCAGACCTTCAGCATCATGATTTCTCAGGTGCAACTCAGCTTCTTGAGAGGCAAGTCTGGCTTTTAGATCTCCCACCTAAGGGAAAAGTCATTAGTTTGAAGTCACTTGCATTGAGAACAACAAATATCAGCTATAGCTTATTTTTTTAAAATGAGTTCAGGGATCCCTAACGGTTTGTATCTTGCATCTGTTTCCACACTGACTTGACTTTAGTCCCATGTGCAAAAATGCAGCCCCATTTTTTTCCCATATAGTAACAAATGGAATAATGTTTTCTAACAGTTTAGTGGAAAATGTCCTTAATTTATGTCAGCCCCAAATAGACGTTTATCTTCTCAACAGTCTGTGCGGTCAGGGAAGCATCAACAGCAGTTCCCCCCTCCCCCCAGCACATGTCACTGAGCACATGTCACTCATACCCCCTGCTTTTCTTGTCCTGTGCAGTTCCAGCTCAAGGCAGCAGAGGCCATGGGATGACTTGCTTGGTGACAAGCTGGAGGACCTATGCCTTGCACCTTCCAACAGAAAACTGCTGGAAGCTTCAGACACGTTGAAGACATCCATATTCCTTGGCTGTTACCAGTTTACTTAATGAGTTACTTATTTTGATTGAAATGTCCACAGACACGTCTTATCTGGGCCCACAAAATGAGAAATGGCCCTCCTGATTTTTTTCACCTCATATGACATTCAACTTCATACCTACTAAGAAGGCCAAACCACAAGTGCCCTGTGGGGATCACTATGGTGTGGTCGAAAACCCAGTGAGCATCCTAGGTTTGCATTCCTCCTCTCAGCCCCTCAACTAAATAACTTCTCACAGCTCTTGAGGAACTCCATCATTCTGAGGCATAAACAAATTCATCTGCTCTAAAGAATGATTCTGTGCATTTTTTCAGTTGGGATTTCATGAGGTTCAGAGGGCACCACTAGGTTCCTGAATCTGAGGATCAGGCAGGAAAAGCAGAAGTGAAGTGCTAGAGAGAAAAATGTGACCCAGCTCTCAGAAACACATGAAAGCAGCTTTGATATCATGATCATTAACTCTTCATTCCATTTAATTTCTAGAAATATAAATATTACTATTTTTTAAAAAACCATAGACGCAAAGAACAATCATAACCATTTATTCTGACTCAATCGCTAAAAGTCCTTCAGTGATTTCTTCTCGCGGAGCAACATCCCACTACTACATCCAAGGACTCTCCTAACCCCCATGTCAAAGAGTTTGTTTACACTCTATGTAAAGGCATGTTTACCACTATGACAGCTCCCTGGACTAGTATAGTTTAAGCTGGGAATGATTTCGTAGGCTCTCTATGAACTCAGAGTAACAATGTACAGTGACATTTGCTTCTCTGTTTTTTTAGCCATGTGAAAGCAGTCATATGTTAGACCATAATCAAAAGATTTCTCCAAGAGACTAGGTGGAATCTTATTTGAAGCCCCAATTTCAGTTTCTAAGGAAGCTTCTAGGTCTGAAATATCCAAAGTGACTCAAGCTCTGGATGCGAGGGCTTATCTATGAACTAAGGCTATCTGTGATGACCTAAGCTGACATCTAGAGTGGGGATATGTGGCTATAAAAGGGGTTTACAGCCTTATTGCAATAAATGAACAGTGCTAAGCTTTAGACACATATCCTAGAGGACACAGCTCCAATGTGAAGGCATTCGGCTCCACACACAAACTGATCTGACACTATAAGGCTTTCCAACCATCCACATAGAAAACTATACTTCCTTTTCATAATAAATTGATTAAAAAACAACTCTTCAGGAGCTATTTAATATTCCAACTACTCTTGATATTATTAAGGGCATTACATGCACAAATTCCTAATGAAGAGAAATCACCAGTGGTCCTTCAATCAAGACTTCACATACCTTCTCAGACTGGCCTGTTGTTTCTAGCCGAGACAGGGAGACGCAAAGCAGCCCTGAACGTGGCTGACACCAGGAATCGGCTGTCCCTTTCTTTCTTCCTCTTCCCCACCCTCCGGCCCATCAACACATAACTGAGATGACTATTAAGAAACCACAGATCTTCTCTCTCTCTTTTTCCCTATGACTGAGATGCTGCCACCACTGGAATGAAATAGGTTGCTACTCCACATGCTTTTAGCTCTGTTATTTGGGGAGAAAACTCTCTAAGTGTGGCAGGGGCCACTTTTTCTTTGCCAAGGACTGCCCTACAGTATTGACAGCTCAGTTCAGGTTCTGACAGTTCAGGTTCTGTCTGGGACATCATTCAAAGGGACATAAATGCTCTGGGACACAGATCTCCTTCAGTCATCTTCTGTTAGCTTAACAGGAATCCTAGGAAAGTCTTTACGAGGGAAAAAGGTCTTGGTTTAAGTGAGATGGAATTGGAGTGACAGGTAGAAGGAAGAAAAAGGAAAGAAAAAGAAGGCAAAGAGAAAAGAGTAAATAAAATGTGTATAAAAATGAAGAGTAAAGAAAGATATTCTTTGAAAGGTAAGGAAAAGATGCACAAATATGGATATACTCTTTGGGGGCTTCCCAGAAATTACTCTTCACATCACTCAATCCTGGAAACCTCCTCACTCTGGTTTCTCTTTCCCAGTTGTGGTCCATCTACTCACTGCTTAGCACAGATCACAGTGTTTCACCAAAGAGCCATTCCCAGTAGAGGAAATGAAGGGGTAAAGAGGTGGGTGGTGTTTTGGCTTAAGAATGCTTGAAGGACATAGCCAGGGAGGCCTCAGAGTGAAAGGTACCAACGTATGCTCCCCCAACCAGGTTGTGGCTTATTTCTCACTTAGGCACAAATGGGCCACCCAGCACTTTTGGGGGAAAAACTGGCCCAATCTCTTGAAGGGTATATGAGAGTATAACTTGATGAACACACTCTGAAGACACCTATTACATTTCTGGCCTTGAGGTGACCATCAGACAGAATTTTCTTTCCTCCAGCCCTAGAGCCTGGCTGGCTCAGAGAAAGGCTGGGTCATTCCCCAAAGTCTCCATATTCTCTTATGCTAATTTTTATTTTGGCCAGTCAGAGAGAGCCAGTATGTGACTATGGACAACACACGGGCTTTAGAGTAATACAGATCTGGGTTCAAACTCCAACCTCACTGACTCTTGGCCTTAAATTCTTGAAGCCTCATATATAAAATTACAGTAGCAATACATACTTCTTAAACTTGTTTGGTTTTTAACAATGAAATTAGATGACATGTGTACAGACCCACATGATTAACACTCTATGCTAATTCTCTTCTGATTTACTCCTAAAGGTCAGAGCTACTGTCCTTGGAGGTAGGAGGGGCCTTATGACCGAGGATGAAGGTAACACTGGACACTTTCATCTAAAAGAGATGGTGGCTAAAAGGAGCAGATCAGACACCAAGGTCAGAGAAAATTGCTATCCTTAGGGACCCCCATTGCAACAATCCTCATCACGTCATCAGCCAGGAAATGATGCCCTCACTGTGGGTTGAGAATCTGAGACCAAAAGGGATTGTAGGTCCATCCTCATGTAACAAAATTCCTGACAATAAGCCGAGAGCACCAAAGCAGTCTGAGGCAAGAGGGCAAATGGCTCCCTTCAACATCTCTTCACTTCCTGCACTGAGGCAGGCCCACAAGAGAAGGTCTCTCCCCAAACCAGCTGTGACAGAGTAACTGGCCAATCCTTTTGTAGGCTTAGGAAAGCAGGAACAGTGTGTTCTTTGTGTCACTAAACTATAAATTTTAGCATGAGGCATTTTAAATAAATGGGTTGAAATGCTCCTTAAAAAGTAAATATTTTTTTTATTTTAAGAGCATAGATTTCACTCAGTAATCACACACCCTGGCCATACCTGAGAGGCTGTGGTTTCTAGTTTCTGGATGCCATTCACCAAGTGCTCTTTCTTCTGGGATACTTCATTTTGTTTCTTCTTCAACAGATTCTTAAACAGTGATATTTGTTCTAGAAAACTCTTTGGGGTGGCATAGTTGTGTCTTCTCTCATTCTGGTAATATCTGGTACTCATTTCATTTACGCTAGTGTGAACGTGTGCCATGAAAAGGCTAATAGAATCTTTGTCCAGTGGCTGAAAACACAAACATTGCAACTCATATGAAATTCTCTCAAGTTAAAACAAAAATGCAATTTACAAAACAGAAGAAAAATCAGCAAAATTATACAGTAGTTTTTTTTTCTAAAAGCCAGAACAAATTACAGTAGGATCTAGGAAAAGTTATTTAGTCTTTAAGAGACAGCCACAGGATTAGAGAGATGACAATAGAGCATTCAGCTTTAGTAACCTCCTCTTGCCAAGTAGGGCAAAGGATCTTTATGTGCTCCACATATCAATCCCCAAAGCCAACATACGACACAAGCACGGCATTTCACAACTTGATTTTTATCTACCAAGTGTGCAAAAGAGAAAATGGAGAAATTGAGTCATAGTATTCTGAGAAATATTTTTGGTGTTGCTTTCAAATTAAACTTTAGTCAAAGAAAACCAACAACCCTGCAGTCATTGAAAATAGAAAAAAGCTGAAACTGAGAAATACACAGTTTTATAAGAACCCATGTGAAAACCAACTGGATGGTAAGGTATAAAAGTCACTGCTTCTGGAAGAAAAATACAATCACTTCTATTGTCATTTGGAAAAACCCCCACAAAAACACAAACGAATAACTCCCCTTTCAATTACTGGAGAACCCCCACTATACATTCCTTCCATTTTGTCCTCTATGACTTCTGAAGTAGTTTACTTTTTAATTTGTGGAGTCACATCTCCCTCATTTTAATGGTTATTTATTGCATTCTGTACAAGATGAACCAGGTTCAATTAATCAAGGGAAGCCTAAAAATCAATTAATATGAATTAAATGAGCTACACCAACTCTTAGGAAAGTCACACATAATTTACCAAAGTGTTGTCAATAATGCTCAGACATCTTTGGGAAAATTACACACAAGTGGCTGGTGATGCAGTTAAACGTTTCAAACCTGCACCATTAATATCACAACCCGGGGTGCGAGGAGACAGGCCAATTCTTGTTGGTGAAAAACAACTGCTCCTGAGCAACGTCTAAACACTTAGCTTTCCAAAATCCTGAAAAATTCCTGAGTGGGTTTAAAATATGGACATATGGGCTTATTTTGCATATTAAAAATCCATCTCACTAGTAACTAAAATACTGTTTTGAAAGCAAAAGTTAAACAGAGAATGATACAAATCCTGAATATTCTTCCTCTCTACTAGATCCAAGACGTATGCATATAACCAAGTAGTGGACTCAGAATATAAGTGTATAAGGAAGTTCTACAACTTCATATAAAATCATATGCCCTTGGGAATTTTATTTTTAAAAGAACCCAACTGCAATATGAACATGAGGAGAAATTCACCTCTGTCCTGTGTTGTTTTATGTGAACTAAAAGTGAGCACGTATATTTCTACAATATAGATAAATACTTCCCCAGCCAACTGCAACCTCCTTACAGGGGAGAAAAAAAAAAAAAGCCCCTGGCCTCTGCCCAACCATGATCCTTATGAGGAGGCTCCTGGGCTGCCCTGAAAAGCTCTCTTTAACAACAGTTTCATTTGTAAATCCGCGATGGAAGAAGTGGTTTCCGGTAGAGCTGGAAGTGGCCTGAGACAACTTGTCTCAATGGGGCAAAATAACTATTGTTATCGGGCTTAACAAAATGGCACAGCATGGGAGACGCGCAGAGCCAGGGAGCAGCTGGTTGTAATTCACACTGTTTTTCAGAAAACTCTAATCGTTCCAGAACAGACCTCTTTGATGACTGGTCTTCCCGGCATTCTCAATTTGTCACTTTCTCTTATGATAAGGTCAGTAGTGACAGCACTTCCTGACATTAACAGCTGTGGCTTTTAAAAGGGTCATTGTAGAACTACTAATTGCAGTAATTTCATTAGCATAAATTATTTATTCTGCCATTCATTTATCCCCAGTTTTCTTGGCGGGGGGGGGGGGGGGGGGGGGGGGGGGGGGGGGGGGGGGGGGGGGGGCGGGGGGGCGGGAGGAGCTGGCTGCTGGTGCTGCCGCAGTGATGGCAATGCAACGCTGTATTTTTTACTTGTAGAGGCTCGAGTGAAAAGCATCATTCCTGCTACACTGGGCCCCTTAATGAAAACCAGTGGATCCCCTTCTGTCATCATTTAACAGCCAATCATGCTGAAGGCAAAAATAAAAATAAGCAGAGTGCCAATATCGAATGGTTCTAAATCCAAGGGTTCCCCCCCTAAGATGCTTTGGAAAACAATGCTGTATCCAACGCACAATCAAATGCAAAGATGGAACTGCTTTTTCCCCACATTAAGAAAGTGTTTAATTACTCCCCTCTCGGTTGGCTCACCGTAAACACAGAAACATAAACAAACCCTGTGACTTGGTGTGACAGTTCTCAGGCGGTGGCAGTCACTGCCACACCAAGTACCCCAGCCACCTGACTCTTAAAGCAAATGCCCAGTATGTCCCTGAGGTTGAAAGTGACAGCAAAATTCATATGTGAGCCAATACCCAGAACTAAATCAAATATCATGTTATATAGGATTTTATACCACCCCAAGACCAGTGAAGAAGACTATACTGGTCTGTACTTTTGAATTGGGACTTTCAAGAGTATTGTATTCAAGAGAGGGAAGGAGGGGAAAGGGGGGCAGACAAAAAAAAAAAAGCTGTTTTCCTTTCAAGTTTAACTTGGGATAATTTTTGTAACATATAACGTCATATACCTACAGTCCATCTTGAAAGGTTTTTCCAGAAATTACTTCTATGTTAATTTGTTTACAGCTCTATTGAAGGATAATTAATATACAAAAAGCTGTACACATTTAATATCTATGTTAATTTTTAATAATTCCAAACTGCTGAGTTATAAAATCTACTATTTGTACTTTTTAGCCCCTTTTGGGGTTGGTAAAAGTGAAGAACATATTAATTAGATACTGTGGTTGTAAGGTTCGTTTATTAAATAAAGAAAATTTAATAACACATAAAATGAGCAGTATTGCATTTGAACACCTCACGTAAGCAACACATAGTGCTGGCTGACTTCCAAAAAAGATTCTGGTGGCAGCCATGGACATGAGGTCCGAACCTTAGGATCTCGGTTAGATTTCCAGGTCTGTAAAGTTGGGCCAATTATTGCATTCTCCACACTTCCTCCTGCCCACAAAATCAAAGGTTAGACTTTGTCACTCTTTCTTACTCTGTTTCTTTTCTTCCTTTCCTTTCATTCCTCTTTCAGAATAGTCAAACACCTGTGCAATTGTCAAGAGCAGGGTTTAAGACTCTGGGCTCCGGTGTCAAAGTGCTGACGGGCCCGTACCTGCTAGTGATCTTGTGCTTTCGGCCTTCATCCCCTCACCTGTTCAACAGGGAAACCAGTGGTGCCTCCTTGAAGGGTTGGTGATCAGAGGTGAAAGCAATGCTAATAAATGCAGGGCAGGGTTACTTCTACTGTTGGTGGTGATAATAGTACACCAATAGCAGTCGCAGTAAGATCACTACCACCACACAGAGCAAGTCACAAGTGCTAAATGGAGCGCCAAAAGCAGTTTTCTACATCGGATGCTGGTTTTTCATTTTTGTTTATTACTTTGGTGAATGCATTTTGTTGTTAGTTGGCTTGTGCCTTTAAGTTTTTGTTTTAATTTTAGAGACCAAGTCCTGGTCAAAGGCAAGATCAAGTCCAGCATAAGCCAGCAATCTTCCAGATGAGTTTCCAGTCATTGAATGAGGTAGCGTCAACGGTTCTCTGACAGAACATTAAAACAAAGAAGCGACTGAGGGAGGGAGCAGGTCAAACAGAACTCAGCGACCCTCTGACAGCAAGTGGACAAGGAGGACAGGGTGGAGCTGGTTCTGGTGAGACCAGCACTAGAAGAAAGCCACAAAACTACAGCTTGGAGGTAGTGACACCTCCATCTGATTTAGTTAAATTTTCAGCCTAACGGCACATCCAGGTCCCTGGGCAGCTATAAAAATTAGATCCTACTTTTGAGGTGGGGAGGATTCCTCAAGTTTACATAACTGCAAAATCCCTGGAAAGCAGCACTCTACTGCTCTTTTGCAATTCTATTCTAAATTTGATTAACATGCATAGAGCAAGAAATGTATGATGGACAGTATACTGGTGTGCATGTGTAAAGGAGAAAGAGGGTTGAAGAATGGAGAAGGATATTAACAACCACTGGGGCTTTTTCACATCTATTTGGATATAGGCTTAAGCCAGGATGAGATTTAGGCAGATTCAAAATAAATTTAGTAGGGGCTGGCCCCGTGGCCTAGTGGTTAAGTCCAGCACACTCCGCTTTGGCTACCTGGGTTTGGTTCCTGGGCACAGACCTACACTACTCTTTGGCAGCCATGCTGTGGAGGCAATCTACATACAAAATAGAGGAAGACTGGCACAGACGTTAGCTCAGGGCAAATCTTCCTCTGTGAAAAAAATGTAAAAAATAAAAATAAAAATAAATTTGGTTGCATTTGTTTTTAAAACGTCTTGATCTTTTAAAATGACTTCGGTATTCCTCAGGAAAAGGCTATTTTCCCCAAATTCACAGAATTTCTATTGCACAAAGTTATCTTTCTACTTTTCTATTCCCATCAAATAATTCTAATTTATATTTCAAAGAAAAAACTGTACTAAAAATCACTAATGGAATTTCTGCTAACGTGCCTATCACTGACAAAATGTTTACTAGGTTTCACGCTTGGCCTAACATTTTGAAAAGAACCTAGAGACCACTGAAGAAATCACTCTTTAAATATAGCAGTAAAACAACTTTCCTGTTTGAGTGGACATTTTTCACGATCAGTTTGGAAAACAGCAATAAAATATGCCATTCATGTTACTCAACCCAACAACAAGTTCTGGATTGAAGAGGTGGCAGCATGCGGAATAAAGTCATTTCTTGAAAAAGCTAATGACACTGAGCTTGTGTAATTATTTAAAATTCGTATCACATCAAAAAGACAAAGAATTTTAACTTGCCAATTGGCCAACATGCCTGAAAAGGATGGGCTCCTCCATCTTGCTCAGATCTTTACTCTACTCCTTCCAATGCAAATCTCACTCCTCAGTCAGAGAGCTCATCTTTTCATTTCCATTCAATAATTTCTCCTTTCATCAGGCCTTGCTTTCAAGTATGTCTATTATTCATTATGACTTGAAAAGCAAAAAGACTGCTTGTCCTTTAACATGCATTTCTCCTGCCTTTTTTCTTGAACGTTCCTAACTGAGACCCATGCACTTCTCAGTAATGGTTCTTCCCAATGATTTCCTCAGTGTCTTTCTCATAGTATTTGCAACCATATTCCCTAGGACACCCACAAGGCCTTGCCTTTTCTCCCTCCTTACACCGTGTCCTCCCATCTCCATTTCCAGATCTCCTGTGAGGAGAGTACATTGACACAAAGTCTTCAGATAAATACCCAATGGTACTTAAATGTCAAACTATTTTGGTCATTCTGTCAGCTGTCATTTAATTCAATATCAGGTAGAAAAGTAGCATAAACATTTACTTAGACGCAGTCAGCCCGCACCCCTGGGTGCTGAGTTTGTACTGATTGAAAATTATATGTCAACACACACGAAACTGCTTGCCTTTAATGAATCCTTTCTCTGTGGCTAAAGGGGGGTCACCTTGTATAAGTACCTTAGACTCAGCAAATGAGGCCAATAATTAAGAAGTACCCAAATTACACTGATAACTTTCAGTCTTAATGGTAGAAATTAAAACAAAGAAAGCGATTAAATTAGTGCTCATTCAAAAAATTTAAAAGCTATTTTTGACCTCCCCAGGAAAGGCACCACCCATTTTTAGGAGAACATGGACACGTAGCACTCTGAAGTATAATTATTCTCCTGAGCAACAAATTAGGAAGGTGGGAAAGTTAAATGAGCACACTGCACTGAGATGAAATCATCTGGCTAATTTGTTTCCAGGCATAATTCAGCTCAATAGAAATGGCAAAGTGCTTTTTAAATTCCTATTTGGCACTCAGCGTCCTATAGGAGGCGTCATGGTACCACCAGATAGAGCTTAGCACCTGCCAGGAGCCCTCTGGACTTAAAATGATGCAAGTCCGGCCTCATCCAGCAGATGTCAATGGTCACTGGCATATCAAAGCTCCTTCAGTAGCAACTGTTTTCCAAGTGGCACCTCCTGGGACAGGAGAAAGCTTCCCCCAGAGCAGCAAAGGCAAGGCACTTAAGAAAGTGCTGTGCCCAACACTAACTTAACCCAACCTACCAGCACCTGTTTCCTCCCACTTGAGAAACTGACATTAAGCAACACAGTGCACTGGCCCTTTTCTCTTCCTTACCAAACCACCCTGATAAAACAGAATTTTGCCACTAAAAGATATATACTGGCTCTCACCCTCTAATAAATCGGTATTTTGAACTCTTCTTGTAATTATCAGAAGACAAAATACTGCCCTACATAATTCCAGTAATGCAGTGAACCTAGCGATAGCTTAAGAAACATGTGTTAATAATTGTGACCACTATTTGTCATATTTAATGGTTTTCCAGATTTTAAAGAATAACATCTTTCTAGCGGACTTTACCTAATGCTAGCACTAGTCTCCATTCAATGGGGCTCCTTTGACTCTTCAGGAAGACATGGAATGGTGAGAGTAATGTTTCAGCCAAAAGTCAATCACTCCTGGGAGTGTCCACCGCTCTACTCCTCCGTTCTTGAGGACAAATTTACATACATTTCCCTAAATATCAGAAGTGCTATGCAGTGCCCCCTGGCTGGTGGAAAAAAGTGAAAATTGCTTTAAAAAACGGAATCATACTTTACTACTATTCCCTCTTACCCAGAAAACAAGTTGTTGCTTTTTTTAAAGGTCCAGGAAAGTGCATTCAACATTAGGGGTGAGTGTAGAGACAGGCAGGAGAAAGAACTTTCCAGATATGCAAAAAATAGTGATGAGTATTCTTTTCATTTAGTTATAGAAATGTTTGAAGTGAGAGAGGAAGTATTTGAATGTCGTAAAGCCTTTATCATATGCAAATTTTAAATGCCACTTGACAGTTCTTTCCTGGCAATCCAGCAGTAAATAATTAGATTAATAGGCATTTTAGGAAAAGACAATAAACTATATACAATAAAGCTATATATTATACATAAAATACATATATAATAAGAAATAAGCAATAAAGCTACTTGAATACAAATACTTAAATACATAAACATGCCCAGATTTCTAACCATCTGGCCACCAAAAGATAGAATATTCAACAAAATGTTCAAGGCTTGCTTTGGAAAAGTGGCAGCCATGCCTTTGGGAGTAAGGGATGCCACAGTGGGTTGTCCCTGTTCTCAATAAACTTTCAGCTAGAAACACACATCACTCCTTACATATCCCCAATTCTATTTTTGACTCTGAGAATCACTTTCAATGTGGGACCCATTCTAGGCATCTTTTTGCCTCATCACTCAGTGGAATTAGAAAACAAACCTCGCCGGGAGGTCTCCACAATCGCCACCCTTCCAAACTACATGATCAGAAAGCTGCTAGATACAAACAAAACTGCATTCGAGGCAGTCTGAATGACACCTTCATATTTACATTCCTTTTCCCTTTGAATGTGAACACTTGAAGGTTTTCTGCTTTTTTTGGTTTCATGCAACCATTTTAAAATGTAATAGGGGATGCAAATATCAACATAATCAAATGACAAACATAACCTATAAAACATAAACTCATAAAACAAAGTGGATACATTATTTGACCTGGGGGACGGCTGAATTTATGGGGGCTGATTTTCAATACTGTAATGAGAAAAATCACAATGAATTGCATTGCTTTGTTAAGATCCAGCATTGCATGGCTATGGGCGGGTACTTTTCTGTTTCTGTTTTTACTTGCACATTTAAAGGCTTGAGATTCAGTAAGCCCTATTATGATTCAAGTAAGCAATGATGCTGCCTTCTGGTGAGTCAGTGCACGAGTGAGAACACGCTCATGTGCTGTGTGTGAGTGTGTATGTGCGTGTGTGCACACATATCTCAACCTGGTGCAAAAAGTTCAGCCATCATGTTCCTAAGAATGTAAACTAACAAAGACGATCTTATCATTTTAAACAAACACAACTTCCTGATAGGAGGTGTATTTTGGAAATTACTTACCTATTGAGGACTTTTGCCTAGAGTGAGTGTGAGTGTGAGAGTGTGTGTGTGATTCAGAGGCTGACATGGCATACCTCAATTCCTTTGGTTTCCTCAATGAACCTCCTGCTGACTGAGACCAGAGCCTCCTGTGGCCATGCGTGAAACCAGTCAATAGCCGTGCAGTTAACTATGGCTGGGAACTTCCGAGCTCTAACTCTCAGCGTGTGACCAACCGGAGAGAAACACAGAATGATCTGCGGAGACATGGGGGCAGGGCAGAACAGGAGGATGTTGAGCGAGCAAAGAATTACACTGCAATCCTAGACAATGTGAGAAAGTAGCGCAGCCAACCGTGACATGAAACCATCCTCCAGCACCGCAGAGTGGAAGCAACATTAACCTCCTTGCTCATCAAAGAAGAAATCTGCCCCAAGTGGCCGCCCCACCAAACACACGGAAACACCGCTGAGCGCCTCCCTTAAAATCTCCCCCTCTCTTTTTGAACATTTTTGATGATTACCACTAATAGTGGGAAATTTATCCTTTTCCTTTACACAAGTAACAGTATAACAATAAGAAATAAAAGTAAAAACCAAGTCACCATGATAAAATAATACCAATACTTTCATCTTCTCTCCTTCCACTCTGTAATTCATTCGGCTCAATAAAACTGTGTAATATACTTATAAAAAATGTTTTATCATATTGACTGTTTACTTCGTTTCCATGTAAAATAAAATACCTTCCCTGCAGTTCTTCACATTTTTAAAAGAGTAAAAAATTCAATTTATACATGCTCTTGATAAGAAATTTGTAAGTTTCTGCTTAAATCTAAAATTTTATTTAAGTATTTAATGATTTAAGAGTTAATTTAAATCTGAGTCTGTTTCCAGGCTCTTTTTAGTGACGCAAGGATTCTTTCTGTCAGTAGTGCCTGAGTGTGGCTGTGACAGCGTGTCGCAGAAGCTCAGGAGGGGAGCAGGACGTCACAAGTCACGTGGGTGTGGGCATCCTTTCTGGGCGTCTCTGAGCTGCACAGGGCTGTGTGCAGAGCTGGTACAAAGGAGGTGTTTAGGGAGTCCCAAGTCCTTGTGGACTCGAGGGCAGTGGGGGGAGTAACGCCAGCTGGGTTAAGGTCTGAGAATGAGAGTCTTGGTTTCCTCTTTCTTAGAAATGGCTGGGACTTGATATAAAACACAGCTTTGCAGCTCTCTCAACTAAGCCTTGAACACTTTGAGATCAGGCAATTAATAAAATCATTTTTTGAAAGATACGATTTTTTTCCCCACAGCATTTAAAAAATTCACATCATAAAAATCTCCAGCATATGTGAAGCCATATAATATCTCATTTAACAGGTACTTTTACTATGTTTATTTTATATACTATGGCTCTTCAACAACTCAAGACAGATAAACCCTAATATTTAAAATGTTTTATTAACAATGTATAAGCTGATCATTTATTCATTATATTTAAGAGACTAGTTACAAAGTGAATAATTGCCCTAATATTGCATGTGCTAAGTTAACAAGCCTCAGTTACAATGCATAATTTTCACTTATGTCTCGGTTCTTACGTTTCTCCTACCAACCTTCTTTTCTCCCTATACTTGACTATTTCTCCTTTCTGTCCTAGAAGTTGTTTTTTTTTCCACACCCAACATTTCTCATTAGTGACAATTTTAGAAACCTCATTTATACATAACTGTAACAAAAGGCGGTGAGAAAAAAAAGCATCCTTTGAGATGCTAAACATTTCCATCACTTCTACACTTATATTTCTACACTTGTTAATGGCACACCATCAGGTCTTAAGGATATGTTAGAAAACAAAGTATCTGAACCACGTATGTTTAGTCTCAGGAAAAAAATACTTTCTCTGAGTTAATTTAATGATATGCTTTCATTACTTATTGAAAGATAATAGAGAATGCTCCTTTAAAGATTTTTTTTCCTACAATTTTATGGTTAGGACATTTTTTCCTATGTTATTTACTATGGCTTCAATAGGATCCTCTCCCAATGCCATGTAAATTTCCCACGGAGGGTAGGTAGGGGGAGGCTGGTAGGTCCCAAAGAACTGTTAAGAGCTGGTCAGAAATGCAGTCTTGGACCCACTCCAGACATAAGGAATCAGAAACTCTGGATGGGGCTTGGGAATTTGTGTTTTCAACAAGGCCTCCAGGTGATTCCAACATCCACAGCTATAACCAATAGCTTTAAATTTCCTGTGGGAACGCTTAAATGAAATATTTACATTTTCAATGTGTCTGCAGTTGGTGAAATACTCATAGAATCTAAGACTCTATCTACACACAGAGTAAAATGGAGAATGTAGAGAATTTTAAAGAAATTAGATAATCTTCAATAACCTAAATTCTATCATCTAATATACATCGTTATCATATCTATATACACCTATATCTACATTGTATCTATAATACATCTAATATGTTCCTTAGTACTTCCTAAGAAGGGAAAGGACGGTATTACACTAGCCTTGGGGAGCGCAATTATTGACCCAATCCACTGTTCGATAATTTCTAGTTTTGCCAGAAATCTACCACAGAATATCTCCTGCCATCCAGCTCACCTTGGTAGTAGTCTCCTGTGAGATTTTTCCAAGAGCCCATGCTAATGTCTGGAAACTGTCAGTTATTCTCTTCTTTTCTAAAATAGTCTCCACATTTTATAGATAACCTGGAGTAAACTCAAGTTGTTGCCTCAAGCAATATTACTGTGGGGGAAATCATCCTGCATAATTTTCCTATTAAATTTCACTTAATTTCATGAGAGATTAACATAGCAGAGATTTATAATAAATAAAAAGACAATTGAAAAAAAGAGAGTTACGATGTCCATAATTTTTCAGCTTTATTGAGGTATAACTGAAAAATGTAAAATATTTAAAGTGTACAATGTGATGATTTTATACCCATATACACTGTGAAAAGATTCCCCTTATTGAGTCAATTAAATCTGCCACACCATATATATATATATATATATATACGTATATATATATATATATATATATGTATAATTTTTTTTTGGTGAGAACATTTAAGCTCTATTCTCTTAGCAAATTTCAATTATACAACAGTGTTATCAACCATAGTCACCAGGCTGTACATTAGGCCCTCAGAACTCATTCATGTTATAACTGAAAGTTTATACCCTTTTACCAATCTTCCCCTATTTCCCCCATTTCCTACCCACTGGCAACCACTTTTCTACCCTCTATGAGTTTGATTTTTTTATTTTTTAGATTCCACATATAAGCAATACCATGTAGTACTTGTCTTTTTCTGTCTGCCTTATTTCAACTTAGCATAATTCCCTCCAGGTTCATTCATGTTGTTGCAAATGACAGGATTTCCTTCTTTTTTAAGGCTGAATAATATTCCATTGTATTTTTGTGTGTGTGTGTGTATATAATATCTCACATCTTCTTGATCCATTTATCCATTGATGGACACTTAGGTTGTTTCTATACCTTGGCTACTGTGAATAATGATGCTATGAATACGGGAGTGCAAATACCTCTTCAAGATAATGGTTTTGTTTCCTTTGGATATATAACCAGAAATGGGATTGCTGGATCATACAGTAAGACAGTTTTCTTGAGGAACCTCCATACTGTTTTGCATAGTGTCTATATCAGTTTGCATTCCTACCAATAGTGCACAAGGGTTCCCTTTTCTCCACATCCACGCCAGCATTTATTTCTTGTCTTTTTGATAATAGCCGTTCTAAAAGATGTGAGGTGAGATCTCATTGTGGTTTTGATTTGCATTTCCCTGACGATTAGCTGAGCGCCTTTTCAGGTACCTTTTGTATGTCTTTGAACATTTGTATGTCTTTGAAAAATGTCTATTCAATTCCTTTGCTCATTTTTCAATTGGTTTGTTTTTTTTGCTGTTGAGTTATATGAGTTCCTTGTATATTTTGGATATTAATGTCTTATTAGATACATGGTTTGCTAATATTTTCTCTCATTCCATAGGTTGCCTTTTCATTTTGTTGATGGTTTCTTTTGCCGAGCAGAAGCTTTATACTTTGATATAATCTCATTTATTTTTGCTTTTGTTGCCTTTGCCTTTGGTGTCAAATCCAAAAAATCCTCACCAAAACCCCGTTAAGGAGCTTACCCCCTACATTTTCCTCTAGGAGTTCTATGGTTTCAGGTCTTACAGTCAAGTCTTTAATCCAGTTGAGTTGATTTTTGTTATAGTGTAAGATAGGGGTCCAGTTTCACTCTTTTACATGTGGCTATCCAGTTTTCTCAACACCGTTTATTGAAGAGACTATTTTTTTCCCATTGTATATTTTTGGCTGCTTGGTTGAAAATTAATTGACCATATATGCATGGGTTTATTTCTGGGCTCTCTATTCTGCTCCATTGATCTATGTATCTGTTTTTAAGTCAATACCATACTTTTTTGGTTACTATAGCTTTGTAATATAGTTTTAAATCAACAAGTACCTCCAGATTTATTCTTCTTTCTCAAGATTGCTTTGGCTATTGGGGTCTTTTGTTAATTCCATACAATTTTTATTTTTCAGGAAGATTAGCCCTGAACTAACATCTGCTGCCAATCCTCCTCTTTTTGCTGAGGAAGACTGGCCCTGAGCTAACATCCATG
Organism: Equus quagga; assembly: GCF_021613505.1. NCBI lineage: Eukaryota > Metazoa > Chordata > Mammalia > Perissodactyla > Equidae > Equus > Equus quagga. The sequence continues at coordinate 78,409,717 of NC_060274.1, read as the reverse complement.
CCCATCTTCCTCTACTTTACATGTGGGATGCCTGTTACAGCATGGCTTGACAAGTGGTGCGTAGGTCCACACCCGGGATCCAAACGGGTGAACCCTGGGCCTCTGAAGTGGACCATGCAGACTTAACCGATGTGCCACTGGGCCAGCCCCAATACAAATTTTAGAACTGTTTTTTCTATTTCTGTGAAAAAGCCATTGGAATTTTGGTAGGATTTTATTGGGTAGTATGGACATGTAAACAATATCAATTCTTCCAATCCATGAACACGGGATGTCTTTCCATTTATTTGTCTTATTCAATTTCTTGCATCATTCTCTTGTAGTTTTCACTGTATAGATCTTTCACCTCCTTAGTTAAATTTATTCCTAAGTATTTTATTCTTTTTGATGCTATTGTAAATGAAACTGTTTTAATTTGATAGTTATTAATGTATAGAAATTCAACAGACTTTTGTATATTGATTTTGTATCGTGCAACACTACTAAATTTATTAGTTCTAACAGACTTTTAGTGGAGTCTTCAGGGTTTTCTTTATATAAGATCAGGTCATCTGCAAATAGAGAGAGTTTTACTTCTTTCTGATTCAGATGCCTTTTATTTCTTTTACTTGCCTATTTGCTCTGGCTGCAACTTCCAGTATTATGTTGAATAAAAGTTTTGAGAGTGGACATCTCTGTCTTGTTCCTGATCTTTGAGGAAAAGCTTTCAGCTTTTCACCACTGAGTATGATGTTAGCTGTGGGCTTGTTATATATAGCCTTTATTATGTAGAGGTACATTCCCTCTAACCCACTTTATTGAGAGTTTTTATCATAAATGGATGTTTTATTTTGTCAAATGTCTTTTCTACATCTATTGAGATGCTTACATAATTTTTATTGACTGCTTTCTCTGTATCTATTGAGATGATCGTGTGGTTCATTTTGTTAATGTGGTGATTCATACTGTTTGATTTGCGGATGTTGAACTATCCTTGCATCCCTGGAATAAAGCCCATTTGATCATGGTGTATGATCCTTCTAATGTATTTTGGGGAATTCAGTTTGTTATATTTTATTGAAGGTTTTTGCATCTATGTAACAGGTATATTGGCCTGTAATTTTCTTCTCTTGTGGCATCCTTGTCTGCCTTTGGTTTCAGGGTAATGCTGGCCAGGTAGAACGAGTGTTCCCATCTCTTCCATTTTTTGGGAAGACTTTGAGAAGAATTGATATTAATTCTTCTTTAAATATTTGGTAGAATTCACCAGTCAAGCCATCTGGCCCTGTATAACTTACCTTTGAAATACCTCAGTCTAGTATGATACACACATCAATACTCACTTTATACCTTTGAGGCATTGGTTAATATCTGAAATACACCTATAGAAACTACACAGGCTAGGGATTCTTAACCAGCATTTCACATACTCTAATAAAAGTTCACACAGCAAAGTCAGCTTCCTGAGTTCTTAGCTAACTTCTCTCAACAACACAAATGGTTGGTTAGTCAGCATCATGAATACTGAAGATAATTTTTCGTTGATGAAAAGAGTAGTGTTCAAAATATCTGAGAAAAATAGAAATAGTGTACTTGCATCTCCATCATCATATGAAAAGAATAGGAAAATTTAGATATTGAAGTATCCCAGTAATTATACCCTTGGTTCTTTACACTTTGGATTTTGACCAGTCCTGTGATAAACAGCTTAAGGCAAGATTCTGTCTTTTTATGTGATTCTGATGAGAAGACCAGCTGAATCCTACCATCAGAATATCGCCATATCTGTCCCAAATGACCTTTCAGTAAGGGCTAGTCAGGTTCCTGGGACTGCAATAAGCTTACAGAGGAAGTTTTAAGACTTTAAGACTCATTTTAAGTTATGCTACATATAAACTTTATGTGTAGCAGCGATCAGTCTAAGACTTGCTTTTCTTTTCTTTTTTTTTTTTTTGACGAAGATGAGCCTTGAGCTAACATCTGCTGCCAATCCTCCTCTTTTGTTGAGGAAGACTGGCCCTGAGCTAACATCTGTGCCTGTCTTCCTCTACTTTATATGTGGGATGCCTACCACAGCATGGCTTGCCAAGCGGTGCCATGTCTGCACCCGGGATCCGAACCAGCGAACCCTGGGCCGCCAAAGCAGAACGTGCGAAATTAACCGATGCACCACCAGGCTGGCCCCTAAGACTTGCTTTTCTTGAAGCACACCTTGGGTTGGGAGATTTGGGGAGAACTCTCCCCTCCCACCTGAATAGGTGTTATCTACCTCTAAGGACAGAAGGTCACTGAAATATATCCCCCTCCAATAGTTCCTGACAATTGCAAATGATCAAATTGGCTTAAGTTAGTTCCCAGCAGTGGACTAGAAAGAAAAGTCAGCTAAGAAAATAAAGTTAAAAATGACTGAGACAGCTGTGCTCTTTTCTAAAAGCAAATTCTCACAAGTGAAAAGCAAGCCCTGAAATCACCATCTATGTCTTTCCTACAGCTCTAACATTTGGATGTCAGGAACTTACTTTTGAAATCCATACCATAGAATTTTCTATTCTTTTTTTACCCCTACCCAGGTGTTATGACTCATGTGCAATAACCCACTTTTCACTGTGCTTTGTAATCTGTCTCAATTTCTTTTAGATAAGATCCCATCGTAAGTACATATTTATTTGTATCACTGAGAGGACTCAGTCCATTTCCTCTTGTAATGGAAATCTGAATCGCTACCGTCACTCTGCATTTCTTTACAGTTGATATAGTTACTCTCAGAAGTAACCGTCCCACATATTTACCTCAGAAGCTTCTATCCATAACTTACACTTGCATTTATCCTCAAAAGTCTCAGTATTTTTCAATAATGATAAGATCTTACAGACAGAATCCTCACAGGAATGGAGGTTTAGAGTAGAAACTTTCCCAAGTTTGACTGTTTTAGTGTCTCTTTATCATCCTTACATCCTCCTCTACCATCCCTCCATCTAACAACCTTTAATTTCAATTATTTTGATGAGATCCAACAGCATCTTCAACATATACACATTCAATACATTTTTATGTTTATTTTCTTTTTAGCTAACACACAATGAAATCATTCTCACAACCTTTTACTTGTGAATATTGGTCAGCACAGATTTTTACTAGAGGTATTGTTTCACATTGGGGAGTTTTGGTTCTTATATTTATTTTTTTCTTTTTTTAAACAAACTCTTCATTTCATAAAGAAAAGGTATGTGGAATCCCAATAGATAGCAAAGAGCAAATCCATTCCTGAGGAGAGAAGACAGCAGGAGTTATAATTCCCACTCCGTATTCTCTACTATACACTCCTATGTACAGATGACGAGTAGGTCCTCTCATCTTAGCTGCCCTGTCCTCAGGGCATACGCTGCCCACACACTGCTCTCCAGGCCAGCCGGCAGCCCCAGAACCTCATATAATAGTATTGTTGTTGTTTTTCAAAACAGGAAATCAGATGCCTTATTCCCTACGGAATAGGTCCATATTTGAACCAGGTCATGCAAAGTTTGGGGCTTATGATCTGTGCTGCTCTGCTAGGAGAGCAGTCAGCATCCCTGCTATGTGGTAACTCTACACACACGTGCAGTTGCAAGAACAAGGCCCATACTGTGCCGGCAAACCCCAGATGTGAATGTACACAAAATGTGAAAAATATGAACATGCTGTTCAAAATGCAAAGTTTATTCCATTTAAAGGGATGTCCTTTATTCTGGGATTAAGCCCTTCATTTTTGGTGTTAAAATTTTCTTTTATAATAAACAACAAGGGAGATGACTTCTACTCACTCTTTGAGATGCTTCCTAATCATTTTTTCCTCAATGAAAGCTTTACAGCCCTGTGTTCTGTTCTCTTATACACCCCTTATCTCTCATATACACGGCTGTAATTTTATACTGCTTGTATGATATGGCGGTAGATGCTTGTCTTCCCAACAATGAGGTGGGCTCCAGGTGAGCAGGTGCTGGCTCCTACTCATTATCATACTCCCAGGGCCTAGCACATCACAGGCACTCAATAAATATTTGCTGAATGCTGAATGGACAGATGAATGAGTAAACAGATGGCAGTTAAAAAAATTCTTCTAGACAGAATAAAATATTAATATCTGTGTCCTATTTTTTTGAGGTTTCGCTGTTTTAAGAAATTTTGAAGACAGTGAACCTCAGATAAAAAATACAAGGTCACAACTTTTGTCTTTCTCTGAAGTTTTTTTTAATTCTACTTAGATCAAATAATATCAAAAACTGCAAGGGCAAGAGATATAGCACTGTATTCAGAGAGGTGTGGTCCTAATAAGCAGAACGTTGTTGGCAGGGCCGAGACTGACACAAGCCTGGAACTGGCAATGTGCAAGCCAGCCTTTGGAGTGTTTCTTGTTCTCCATGAGAGCAAGGGTCAGAATGAGGGGCAGGAGGGAGAGAAGACAGCATCACTCAATGATAAAGCCATCCTAGACAGGCATCCACGTAAGGGAGACGAAGCCGGGTGCTCTGCCCATCAACCAGAGGCAGATCTGAAGAGACTTGACTTAACAATCACGGAAGGGTGAGGTTTTGCAACATCTGACTTTTTACTGGACAGGTGAGTAGTTAAGTTTTTTACACAAGATCAAAGATATATCATGGAAATGACTTGTGTGAGTACTAAGTCTTTCAGCTTATGCTGTGCTACGGTGTTAATCTGATGCTCAGAATGAGTGTTGCTCAGCATCTCTGTTGAGCTATCAAGTTCCCTAGACATGTTGTAGTATGAGCCAAGAGAAAATCACCCATACTGTCCGTTGCCAAACTCCGAATATGAATTGCTCCCTCTTCCATCCAAGAAAGAAGAAGAAGATGAAAAGCCTATATTGGGCCTGAAGAAAAAATACTATAAAACTAAGAAAAATAAAGAAGTGTCCAGCAGATTGAAAGGAAGATAATTCCACTGAAGTTAATTTCATATAAGAACCTGAAGAAAAGGATAAAAACTTGCTCACACTCTCAAAAGGCTGTAAGGAAAGAAAATTATAGAAACCCATAATAAGAGAACAGGCCAAGATAAAGGAAGAAGATAACACAAAGGGATCCATAGAAGAACATATATAATAAAATACATCTCTCTTCCGAAAAATATCTGAAGCATAGGAAACTGGAAGGAAATATATCAATATGTTTCAGTAGTTACCTATAGGCAACACAACTAAGCATAGTTTTTATTTTCTTTATATGATTCTGTATTTTCAAATTCTCTACAATGAACATATATTTCTTATATAATCAGAAATGGATCTCTCTCTCTATATGTGTATATATATATATATTTAAAAATACAGAACCACATGAAGAAAATATATATACAAGATATATACACACACATCCTTAAATACATAGATAGATAACAAGACAGATATCTAAAATTTTGGGCAAGAATCAGGGGCTGCTACACATATCAGGTGCTCTTTTTCCCTATGGCATCGGATGGCCAGGAAGAAAGGCAAGAAAGAAAAGTTTTGGGGTTCACTAAAGTCAACAGGAGAGAAGATCAAAGTACTATACTCTAGTTGTAAGAAGAGAATTACACAGGAAAAGATGCACATATACAAATGTGAAGCAGAGAAGACAATTGGCATTTATCCATTGGCTTATTTCAGGCAATCCAAGGACACACATCTGATCATCATTAAACGGAACTGCCCTGTGGGATTCAGAGGTCACATTTTGCACACCAACAGGTTCTCACCGCCCTTGCATTTCAAATGGGAACTGGCTTTGGGTGGTGAGCATGGGTAATGGGGTGGCAACTCCACATCATTTAGCTTGACCTGCCAGGTGTGCTCACCAACCCTTGCAACACATTTAGCTTCCCATGTTGCCCAGCTAGGAACATATGCAAAGGAAATATCAGCTTATCAGAAATTGAGTCTTCAGTACATGCTGGTGGATATCACAATGTATGAAACTAACAGAGAGCAATCTAGAATTCTTTAAAAAAATTTTCAAGGATTTGAAGGTAATATATACGGATGAAGAAAAAGAAGCTGCCATTTTCTTGTAAAAGGTGATCCATTTCTTTGCCGTATTATTTCTCCCTCAGGGCAAGACGCTGACCACTAACCTTTCTGATGATGCAGCAAACTTAGTGACAAGGCCAAGAAGGATTAGGAGTATTTGATAGAGATCCTATTCCTCCTTAGCATTAAAAATCAAAAAACAAAAAAGCTCCTCCTACACATTTTAGCAGGAAAGAAGACTATTCAATTAGTAATCCCGTGACAGTGGGGGAAAATGATTCATATCTAACTCCAAAGTAAATTCTAGCTTGTACTAAGGTAAATACAAAACAATGAGAGTATGAAAAGGACTAGACAACAACGGAGATGAATACAGAACTGATCTCGGTTTCAGTGAGGCCTGCCTAAGCACAGAAATCAAAGGAAACACATAAAGGAAGAGACTGATGGATTGAACAAAGTAAAAACTGAAAACTCCTGTACATCTATCTGCACTATATGAATATTAGCAAGTTCAAGGAGAAAAACCATATCACTATCTCCATAGATGCTGAAAAGGAATTTAATAGGTAGATACTTCCTGGACAAGAGACATATCCTGAATCAAAAGCCAACATAAGACATGATAGTAAAACATTAGAAATACCCTCATTAATGCAAAAATCAAGACAAATTCGTACTATCACCATAATTATTTAACACTCTCCTGTAGATTTACCAATGCAATGAGGGAGGAGAGCAGATAAATAGAATATGACGAATATCATTACCTGCAGGCTACATGATACCAACCAACTAATAGAAACTATCAGAGAGGCAGGAAGGTCGCTGGTTATAAAATTAAAAATCAGGAGCTCTCCCATGTACTACAAACAACACACCACCAGAAAACTTTATGAAAGAAATATTCCTTCTACAAAACAATACACGACTTTATGTCATAAAGATTAAATTCTCCCTAATATAAAATAAGCTTTCATCATGATTTCAATAAAAATGAAATGTGTTTGGAATTTGACAAAATGATTCTGCTGTTTATCCAGACATATAAACATATGAGAACACACACACACACACACAAACTAGATAAGAAAGAGCAATTAGATATTAGATACAGCGGTGGATAATAAAGCTTTAATAATGTACAGAGTACAAAGCTGGGATCAGCAGCAGAAAGACTGATCAAGAAAAGAGAACAGGGGATCCAGAAATAGACCCAATTAATATGGCTATTTGTCATATAATAAAGGTAGTACTTTAAATCAGTAAGGAAGAAGTACATGATATTGAGATAAAAATGCATCTTTTTGGATGAAAGCAACCTGAAACCTCTGAGCTCACTCTTTACCACATATAATATCAAACATATTCCAGACAAACTATAGTTTTAAACATAAACACAAAAGCATGCCGGGCCTGGAATGGCTGACGCTGCTATTTCAAAATCCACTTGCGATTTTATTCAAAAAGCCCATGTGACAAGATCAAATATTCACTTCCCCAGCCTCCCCGATAGGTGGAGGTGGCATATGACACACTTGTGGCCAGTTAGATGGCAGCTTAAGGTTTGGGGAGAAGCTTTGGTTTCCTGATACAGAGAGCCCCCGTGTTTTCGTCCTCTTCCTTCTTGCCTGGAATAGAGTCCGGATTGCACTCATCTCGTGATTCTGGGGCAGGAAGCCTCAGGGTGAGCGCAGGGGGACGTGAAAAACGGGAAAGCAGGGGTCTGTCAGGGGATTACGAGCTAGTCGGGACTCAGCGATGTGAGACGCTCAAGGAATTGTTCTTGGAGATTCTCTTATTTGTTGCCCAATTGAGCCCCAACTGCTTCTAGTGAAGAGTTTTCTCATCTTGGAGAAAAAAATGCTTTCCTAAATTTACAAGAAAACTCAAATCCATAAAGGAAAACACTGATTAATCTAACGTTAAAATTACAAAGTTATAAACAAACAAACATGTACCATATATACATTTAAAAGACAAACGACAGAATAAGCAAAATGAGGCACATATATAAGACTAATTGCTTAATCTACATAGAACTCTTAGAAACAAAACATGTCAAATTTGATGGAAAAGTGGGCCTTTAAGACTTAGCCCCGGAAGTTACTCAGCCTCACTCTACCGCACTGTACTGTACTCTATTAGCTGAAGCAGCCCTAAGCCCACCCAGATTCAAGGAGAGAGGACTCAGACTCCACCTGTGAGTAAGAAGGGCATCAAAGCATTTGCAGGCATATTTTAAAACCACAAACTGCATCTATTGAACCTAGCAATTCCCCTCTAGGAATTTATCCTACAGAAGCAAGCAAAGTTGTGTATAAAAGATGTACGTAAAGGACACACTTTTATTTTAGTACTGTTTTTAACAGCTGTTCTCAAAATTTCAGCACGCCCCCAGAATCACCGGGAGGGCTTGTTAAAACATAGGCTGCTGGGTCCCACCCAGAGGTTCTGATTCAAAAGATCTGGGATTGGATAATCTGCATTTTTTTTTTTTTTTCTGAGGAAGATTCACCCTAAGCTAACAACTGTTGCCAATCCTCCTCTTTTTTTTCCACTTGAGGAAGACCAGCCCTGAGCTAACATCTGTGCCAATCTTCCTCTATTTTGTATGTGAGACACCTCCACAGCACGGCTACTGAGTGGAGTAGATCTATGTCTGGGATCTGAACTCATGAACCCAGGCCGCTGAAGTGGAGTGTGCAGAACTTTAACCACTTAGCCATGGGGCCTGGCCCTGGATAATGTGCATTTTTTAAAAGTTTCAGAGCTGGTTCCATGGCTGAGTGGTTAAGTTTGCATGCTCTGCTTCAGCAGCCCAGGGTTTCACTGGTTCGGATCCTGGGTGCAGACATGACACTGCTCATCAGGCCATGCTGAGGCAGTGTCCCACATTGGAAAACCAGATGCACTCACAACTAGAATATACAACTATGTACTGGGGGGCTTTGGGGAGAAGGAGGAAAAAAAAAATAAGATCGGCAAAAGATCTTAGCTCAGGTGCCAATCTTTAAAAAAAACCAAAAATTTCCTAGATGAGGTTGACTCTCTTGCTCTGAAGAACAGACTTTGACAGCCAGTGATCTATAACATTCCTATCTCGAATTCTATTATTGTACTTGTTTTTCCATTTCATAAAGAAAATTTCATCCAAATATACCACAATGGGACAGTAGAAATCCTTGGCTTTGTTACAACCTGGCAAACATAGTCTTACTAACATTTTTGATGGGGAGAAAACTCTTTAGGCAACTGAACCACAAATTCTGATCCTCTAACCTCAGCCCAGAATTGCTCCGTAAGACTAATGTGGAATTTGAAAAAGTAGGGCAGAGGAGAACCTTACAATTCTTCTATACTCCAGGCAGAGTAATGCCACTCCCCACCCCCTTTCCTTGTGTACACCAGGCTCTGTGGCAGCCCCAGAGCCTGTGACTCACTTGACAGGCGTGCAATACCAGAAGTAGCAAAGCAGTAACTTTTTTAGGTTACTAACCATTTCTATACCAGGAAGCCTGAATTTTCCTTAAATTGGCTTCCTGCCATGAGTTTGGAGGTGTGTCTTGTCTTCCTTAATACTCGATCTTTGCTGCTGCTATTGTTTGGTTATAGTATATCTCCATAAGCTAAACTGAAGCATAGAGTAATGTATGGGGAGAACCATGGGTTGAGCCTCAGATCCTCTGAATAATACGCCTCAATTATTTGCCCTGAAGTGCTGACATAATTCACTTCCTTAATTCAGACCTCTCCCACTGCTCCGTTAATGATTTACAAACCCCTCACATCATCCCAATTTACTTTCCCAGCCTGATCCACCTCATTATCCCAATAGGAACTCTATGTTCCAGTCATTTAGAGCTTTCTTGGGTTTCTTCAAATATGTACCATACAGTCTATCTTACTCATATAAACGCTATTTCCTCTTCCTGAAAGTTCTTCCCAGCCTGTTGCTTCCCCATGAAATGCAATCCACGCTCCACACCTGGCACATCACTTCCTCCAGGTGTGACTACTGCAGTTAGGAAGGATGCTGCCCTCCTCTGTAACCCCATGGTGCTACCTAATTGGTCCTGTACTGCAATTATCTGCGGTGTCTCCTGTCTCCTGTAATAGTGTAAGCTCCTCAGGACAGACACCACATCCAGTTCAATCAAGTATCACACAGGCTGCTCAGCACAATGCATCGCAGGAGCTCAGCATCACAGGAAACTTTAGGAAGGTACACTCCAGATATGTGCATGTAAAAATGCAAAGGTCCTTTCAAAATGAATGACGACGTGTCCTTAGAAAAAGAACGGCAAATTCAAACTCATCATATGAATCCTGAAATAGAACCAGATCATAGTTCCAACAGCAGGTTTTAAATAATATGCAAGTAAAGCAAGGGTTTCTTACTTTGAGCTGTAGTCGCACCCTGGCCAAAAAGAATTTCCAACAATTTTCTCTGGAGTCCACAATGCCCAGACCACGAACTTCATTACAAATTCCAGAAATTATCTTGTCTACATCTTCATCACTGAACAGATCTGGGATTTCTCCTGCCCTCAAAGGAATGAGTAGAATTTAAATTTTAGATATGACATTTTAATACTCGAAATGCTTTACAATAAAAGTTCAGCTTAAATGATAAAGAGTTTGAAATCAGAAATGCCATTTTTCTTTTTTTCCATTTACAAGACACACAACACAATGAGAACAAGCTATGATGAACACACCCACTAAACTTGTACACGTAGGAATAACATTTACTTCACTGAAGGCCTCTCCAAGACACCTCAAATCCATAAGGAGACTAAGAAAGTAATACACCTCAAATTAGTTCAGTTTATAGGTTTCTCCCCTAAGACTGTCCCGGAAAACATCTCAAAGACAAATTATCTCTCTTTAAAGTTCACTGAAACTACAGATAATTTGTCATTGGGGAAGACCTTTCAAGAAATGTGTTGGTCTAATCACCTGACGCCAGCAAGTCATTAATCAGCACGAGAAAGCTCTCATCTAGAACCTGGGCATCTGTCAGCAGGAACACAGTGGGCATGTTCTTGGCTCCAGCTCTGATGTACAAATTGGCAAGATCTACCTGTAAGGAAAGGAGGCCATCATTCATGTTTTGTTAAAATGCTGATGCGACACTGGGAGTACGTGTGCGAGTGCTGGGAAGAACTGAAGAACTGTAAAGTGAGAGCCGCATGTTGTACTTTCCCTCTGTTTACATATTCTTTCCTCTCAGTGACCCCATTATAGGGGCAAATGGCATGACATCACCTCCATTTCTGGCATATAATGATGAGTGTCATGTTTGTGGCTTAATGGAGCATAGGGGTGAAAACAGGCTGCTGCTAAACAAGGCCCTTCTCATAGAGTGAGAATGAATTCAGCGGTGCCTCTGTCAAGCAAAGCGGTAGAAGGAAGTTTCTGCTCACTTCAATAATTGTCTATTTCATTGAAAACAGTTTTTGTTTGGTTATTTATTTAGTTTTGTTTAGTAATATTGAAAGCATGTGATTTATTTTTCTGGTTTAAAATAGCACTTGCCACAACTCTAAGTATTATTTTGTAAGTACTGTTGTGATTGAAAAGCAAAATTTTAAAAACATGTACAAATTTCTTGAATGTATTCCCATCACATTTTATTTCCATAATCTTATCCAAAGTGGAAGAAATCTATTTGCACTTGTAAACAAAGTATCTTTTCTTTTCCTCTATCATACAGGAATACTAACAGTATTCAATATCAGGCGTAGTCAATGCAAAGGAAAAAACATTTGCGTAAGCAAGTATTAAAATATTTTCTGAGTCAGGTCTAAAGGTTTATAGGCTTATATACCATAAACATTCTTAGAAATTTACTATTACTAATCTGACCATGAAGGAGAAACAGCCAAAGAGGAATAAATCCTCTAAAGAGCTTTCCCCACTCTTTGCCTGGTTGGGGAGGCCCTGGCCAAATCTGGGAGTCAGAGCTGACATGGGCCAACAACCGTGGATGCTTTATCCGCCAGGCCACAAGGGAAGCTCTGCTATCACCCCTTACTCACCTGAAGGTCCTGGATTCCAAAGCCTTCAGTCAGAGTGATCTGGAACACCTCAAGGCCACAAATGTAGGCTGCCAGCCGTGACAAGCTCTGCTTGCCACTGCCGCCCACTCCGACCAACAGTGCATAACCCTGAGGGGTCCGGAGGATTCGGCTGATGCGACACCTGGTAAGAGAAAGACACCCACAGCAGCATGAAATTTAAAGTGCCTGGGGACTATGCCTGTTGTATTTTTTAGATAAATACTTCGACACTCAATTCCAATCTTTATTTCCAACCTTTAGTCTTGTTCCTCTGTTTCCCCATCATGCAAAGACGCTGCCTGCATCTCCCTCACACTGCTTGCCTAACAAACTGTCCTATGCTAGTGACATCTTGGATTCACTCATTGCTTTACTACTCTCCACCAAAACTCAAGGAAGGAAACATATACAAGGGCTGTTATGTAAGTTTCAAGCTTTTTTGATTAGTAAGAAAGATCCCAACTTCACATCAGCATCCATGTATGACGACATCAAAGGGAGAATGTCTGTGCCAGAAACCTGGGCTGCACAATCACTTTGGAAAGAACGGATTTTTTTTAGATCAACAAGCATCTCATGTATGATTTACTTCACGCAGATTAAACACTTGCCTCTTTCTATGATTCTTACTTCCTTTGCACCAAAGCTTTTGCTGTGCCTCGAGCACTCCAGAAAATTTACTGAAACCATTCAGAATCACAGAGGTAAATTTCCAGCAAGGCCAACTAATGCCTTGTTCTCTATAACCAAAGAGATTCTGAAAGCTTGAGCTAGTGATATTACTGCTATATTTCACAGTTAGGAATAAGTTGTCTTTAACATGATCAAAATGTGGTTGAAGAAATATGAAAAAAATAGAAGCATAAAGATACCAAAGTGCAAAAAATTGGACACTCACGTTTGCTCACGGTTGCTTTTCTGAAACGAATTTAAACTTGAGGCCCTGAATGATCCATACAAATGGCTTTTTTAAAGAGCCTTTTTTGGAAAAATGAAGTTGGGCTCACTTACACGTGGAACAGCATGTGTGCGCATTTCCTAAAAATCTTCATAACTCAACAGACAGGTTATTTTGACAAGCTCAGCCCTTTCATTAAATTTTACTTTACATGACCACACAATAGAACCATCTTGGTAAAGCTGTAAAATTACCCTCATACAGGTGAAACTTCAAGTTAGAAAGCAGAGTTTTCATTTCATTTTAATGTGTGCCTTGAGGTTTGTACCTCACAATATTTCCTCAGCAGGAAACTCTCTGTCTACAACACTCAAGGACGCGCTCTGAAATCATCTCTAATGCTGAGTTAAATCTGCTTCTAGCTCATAATCTTGGTCAACGAAAGAGCCTTCCTTTTCAGCCACTTGCGATTCCATGTTGAAGGGTTATACGGGAAGACTCTTTCCCTCAGCATCAGTGAGAGGCTGAGCCATAACATGCATCAGCCATGACATACACAGTGTACACCAACCCAACCAGAAACGGTGTTACTAATAATTCCAGCCATAACATGCATCAGCCATGACATACACAGTGTACACCAACCCAACCAGAAACGGTGTTACTAATAATTCACTTAACACCACGGGCACAGATTCCAAATAAAACTGTCATCAGAGGATTGCAAATGCAAAGGGATCAATAAAACAATCAATACTTACCATGCTTATAAGAACTGATGAGGAAGAGGCCTCCAAAGTTTTTCTTAGACACTTGGGCTAAACATTTTAAAGAGTAACTTCTAAAAATTTAATTCTCCACATTTTTTTGTCTGTTTGGATTTCCTTTCTCGCATACTTCCTTCTTTCTTGACTTACTTTTAGTCATGATTTATTTTAATCTTTGTCCACATATCACTTGTTAGAAAGGTATTATGAATTGAACATCCCCCCCAATTCATATATTGAAGTCCTAAGCCCCAGTACATCAGAATATGACCTTATTTGGAAATAGGGTCATTGCAGAAGGAATTAGTTAAGATGACGTCATACTGGAGTAGGGTTCCTAATCCCATTTCTAATCCCTTTTCTATTTTTCTGCCAAAAAAAATGTTCCTCCTTTTTTTCTAATTTGTATAAAAGTACCAAACAAGCTGGTAATGCTCCTGTTTAGCACAGTAGGCACTCAATCAACACAACATGCTTAATCAACAAAAATCAGTTTGAGTCTATCCTGTCTCTGCCACTCATGAACTTGATGACTTTGAACAAGTCACTTATCTTCCTCTTTCTTAATATTCTTACCTAACAGGGCTACAGTGGAATAAAATAGAATTATGGCTGTGACAGCCTTCAGAAAGTAGCATACCTATGTAAGACATTATTAAGATTGTGACATAATTTATAGAGACGCATAGTTTTACATTGTATGGCAAACAATAGATAAGAGCTGATAGTTCAGAGGGCTTCGTATGATCTATTGAGAAACCACAACAGCGGGGATATCCAGCCACTTTCACTGCGTGAAAAAGCATCACGACTAGTCAACTCACACATGTTGCATGGCATCTTCAAATAAAACAAGGGGCATGGTAGCATTCAGTTCATTGTAGTTGTCTAATGTTTCTGTCAGAATCGTCTTCAGCACCTCCCAGTCTTTCACAGGCATGTAACATGGGTCTTCCCCGCCATTAGCAAAGTGGCAGTAGATGAGCGGCTGTTGAAGCAGCACACGACTGTCTACACCCTGCAGGAGGAGGAAGAGAAAGACATAGTCATGCCAACGATCCAGCATGATCCATCTGAAGGCAGAGTGACCTAGCAAGGGAAAAGCTTGCAGATCAGTCCATGAGTAGATGGGTGGAACGTTTCCAAGTACAGACCAAGTATATTCTGGAATCACAGCTGTTTCAGCAAAGTAAGTATTTACACACTTTACTCACATTCTTATCTAACTTCTGCCCCAGCACCAGCAAACAGTGACCTCTAACATTCATAAACTTACTTCAAAATATTTATAAGCAGTTTCCAGCAACTTTTTCTGGAACAAATCACAATCCTGTGTGTCTATCAGTTTGTCTCCATAAACACGAGAAGATTCGTGGAGCCACAGGCGTATTAAATCACTTGGACCCTTTAAACATTCAGGAGAAGCAAATAAAATCCCCTACAAGGCAAGAAAGGGAATAATTAAAAATTCAGAAGCTGATGACATTCCAAGATAATATTTTCCTTTAACACTTTCTTTAACTTTATACTGAATGTAGCAGTTTATTGAGTTAAAATAAATATTATAAATAGTAGTTTTATATTTATACATACACCTACATATTAGTAGTTTTACTCAATGAAGCAACATTTAAAAAGTTTACTACCATTATACCCATTTTTAGGAATGAAGCTAAGACTGTATTTCAAGAGCCAACCCAGGAACTAAATACCACATCTGAGAACTTGTGCTTATTAAGTCTCCCAACTGATTAAGTTGCCAAAGCCAAAGTACAAACAGCTCACATAAAAGTCACACGACCATAATTTTTTTCACTCTAAAATCCTTTGATATCAGTTAATCTAACCCTTTCATTTCATAGATGAAGAATATGAGACCAAAAGTAAATTGCCCGAATTCACACTCTGTGGCTAGATCTGGGACTGGCACCAAAACATTTTGAGCCCCATGCCTCCTCAACACTGCCCTTCAGTATCTTGGATTCATACAGACCCGCTCCTCATGAGAGGGTCAGCTTGCTCTGGACTCAGAGGGCAACAACAAGAGCTGTAGAGAACTGGCTGCAAGAGGCTAAACAATTACTTGGTGGGGTCAGGTGCCGCTGACGGACAGGATGCGAACAGTGAGCAGCAGCCCCTCCCCCCACCGCCTTCCTTCCCTTTTCTTCTAAGATTAAAAATCTGCTTTTAACAGCTCTTCACTGGGCACAGACTTTCAGGCAGGTGCTAGACATATAACGATGAAAAGCAACGGTCCACATTCTCAGAAAGCTGTTGTCTAATGCAGTGTTATGGTCTTTTGAAGCAGTTGTTGGTTGATTTAGAAATGAGGGTTATAAAACTATAAAGAAACAAAAACCACCAAATATAAAGAAATCCATGAAGTTTTCATATTTAGCCAGTTTACTACCTCTCTCACAAAAGAACTTAAGCCATAAATAACTTCAACTACTTTTACTATACAAGGTAGACTAAAATAGTTGGATTTTTAAAAAATTCTGGGTTTTAAATTCCCTCTTTGGAATGTCCTTTCTAAGTCAAATACACAAACACTGTCCTTTTACCAGGTGAGCCAGGTAAGTGTCAATATCAAACCAAAACAATCTAGCAAGCTAAGAAATTGGAATTTCTCTTGATATATGTTTAAAAATCACATCACATAAATATGAAAAAATGACAAATTACCCTTCTTACTTGGCACAAAATAAAGCACTCAAATATTTATCTGGAATAAATTAAATAGAGAGTCCAGACTATCCCTGCTTCTATCGCTAAGTCTCTGCAACCTGAGAGAAACCACTACTCTCATTGATAAAATGGGAATAATAAACCTGCCATGCTTACTTCATAGAGAAGTTTATGGTGCAAAATGAACGAATACATATAAAAGTATGTAGCATAGTTGTAAACTAAGTTCTATAAATAAACGCCATTAATATTGTTCCACCCAAGACGTATAACATAGAGCTATTGAGGTACCTGGAAGATGTTTGATAGGTCTCTCAGATTAAAGAGGTAGTGGAATTTAATAGCTGTGGGTAAAAAGCTACGTGTCATCATCTGATAGAATGCGATCGTTGCTTGTATCAAAGTGGGGCCACTCCTGAGAACTGATGGACCAAACGCTTGCTGCTGGAAATGGAACCTAAGGATTTGGCTATAGATGGTGTTTAATGCATCCAAGGATGGAAAGTTGAATGCAAACACCGTGAAATGTCTCTGAAAAGAAAAACAAAAATAAGAAATTGCATAAAATCAGGACTATAATGGTACCAGTAGACTGCAAAAAAAAAAAAAAGCCCTATTTTTTCATCCCTTCCTGTATCTGTGCCCATTGCCATGTAACTTTGCAGAACCTCTCACTCTGACTCTGGGCCTGGCCATAGGGCTTGACTGAGCCAACAGAATGAGGTGGAAGTGACAGTGTGTCAGTCGCAGTCAGAGGCTTGTGTGTTTCCCCTTGCTCTCTTAAGGCTCTACCTTTGCCGTGAATTCTACAAGCCTGCTGAAGGGTGAGAGGCACACGAAGCAGCGGCCAATCACGTTACCGCAATCACTCCAGCCAAAGCTACATCAGCTGACAGTCAACTCCCAGACATGTGAACAAGCCCAGCCAAGATCATCAGAGTCACCTAGCTGACCCCCAGCTGACTCCAGGTAATTAAGTAACACTTATTGTTGTACGCTGTTATTGCATGTATGTTGCTACTGGTGGTGGTTGTTATTAAAAACCTTATACGCACACAAAAACTTGCATATTTATAGCAGCTTTATTCATAATTGCCAAAATGTGGAAACAACCAAGGTGTCCTTCAATAGGTGAATGGATAAAGAAACTGTGGTACAACCATACAATGAATATTATTCAGTGATGTAAAAAACTGAGCTATCAAGCTATGAAAAGACATGGAGGAACCTTAAATACATATTTAAGCTAAATAAAAGAAGAAAATCTGAAAAAGCTACATATTATATGATTCCAACTATATGACATTCTGAAAAAGGCAAAACTATGGAGACAATAAAAGAACCAAGAATCAATTCAGGGGAGAGGAAGGGATGAATATGTAAAGCACAGGAGATTTTGGGGCAGTGAAATTATTCCGTATGATATTTGAGTGGTGGATACATGTCATTATACATTTGCCAAAACTACAGATTGTATAATGCAAAAAATGAACCCTGATGCAAACACTGGACTTCAGTTAATAATAACTTATCAGTATTGGCTCCTCAATCGTAACAAATGCAGCACACAATGCAACACATTTAATAGGGTAACATGAGGTGGGGGAGTGAGGGAGTGCATGGGAACTCTATACTTTGAGTTCATTTCCTATAAACCTAAAACTGCTCTAAAAAAATAAAGTCTAGGGGCTGGCCCCATGGCCCAGTGGTTAAGTTTGTGTGCTGCACTTCAGCAGCCCAGGGTTTTGCCGGATTAGATCCTGAGCGCGGACATGGCACCGCTCATCAGGCCACGTTGAGGCAGCGTCCCACGTGCCACAACTAGAAGGAACCAAAACTAAAATATACAACTATGTGCTAGGGGGACTTGGGGAGAAAAAGCAGAAAAAAAAAAAAAGAAGATTGGCAACAGTTGTTAGCTCAGGTGCCAATCTTTAAAAAAAAATAAATAAAATAAAGTCTATTAACTAAAAATAAAAAACTTACATGCTTAACCAAATGTCCAGTAGGAGATCTACTTTGTACATCAAAGCACCAAGAATCAAGCTCTACAATGTTTGAACGTTACACTGAGGGGCTATGTGGGAGAGAGCAGGGCTCAACACCCTACCTGTAGCCTAGGATTGATCGAGAAACTGCCCACCATCGGATTCATGCAGGCAATGTACTGACAGTTGTGGATCTCTTTAAGCATCACTTTCTGTTTATCATACCTGTAAGATAGAAAACAGAGCCTTAAATCCAAAAAACTGAAGAGGACAACACAGCAAAATCCACCAGTTCATAAAAGTCTTCATCACAAATTGTCTCCTTTGATCTTTACACTTGTTTTATGATGCTGAGCTTGTTAGCCTTGTCTCAGAGATACAAAAACTAAAGCTTGGAAAACTGAGAGCTACACAGCTCCTGTGAGGCCAGAATCAACACATGGAGCTGAATACACACAATTGCTACTGATTGATTCTCACGGGACTCTTATTCCTGGTTAGAAATACCTGCGGCAAGGCTGGGGGCTTTCACTCTAGTTAACAGCAGGGATCGCAGATCCAGATCTTACCAAATAGTCACACCTCACAGAATAAGGTCAAGCTTCCCCTAAGTAATTTAGTGCGAGTTAATGTATTAAAGAGGTTAACGCTTAACTGGACAGTTTATGTTTCTAGGATACTTTTCAATCTAACTCTTCCAAAGATACAAAGGGAACGTATTCCATTTAAGCTGATGAAAAGAGGACACAAAGTGAAGTCCAAAAGTTATCACAGAAAGTACTCCTCAGAAGAGGAAGAAATTGGGGTAGCTCCATTTTTAAGTGTTTATCCATAATATCAATAATTAGAGTTTAGTCGAGAATAAAACACGGAGAATCGCTTACCAGTGTCCATAATCAATATGCTGTCGAATCAGAGTGTGGGGCTGAACAGTGCCATAGGGGTCTACTTTAGGCATATTCATGTCGTCGATAAAATATACCAATTTTTTGTTTCCTCCTGGACCATAGTTACGGCCAGCTTTTTTCTCTAGAGGTTTCTCAAGAATTCCTGAAACAAAGACATAATTCTGTCCACTAACAAGATAAAGTGTAACCTTCGTCCTTAGTCCTTTTTCTTATTTTTCCTCATCTTCTGTCCATTTCATTTACTCTATGGCTTCAAGTATCACCTCTCTGCAGGTTAATACCAGAGACATAGCTCTGGTCAGCTCCTTCTGTGTCACGCTCTCCTGCTAACCTCCATCCTTTGTCAGAGCTCACTTCACCTCTCCTTTCCTGGAGAGTCAACGTCTGCATCGCGATATCACACTGGCCATCCCATCTGAGACAGCACCATCGCTGATCTGTGTGCTTTCCTCCCCTGGACCCACTGTAATACATGAACCACTGCCAGTCCAGCCAGAGCCTGTCTCTCCGTCCTTCCCTATTATCCTTGCAGTAGTGTCTGGGGACCACTCAAGAGTCTCCCACATCCCCCGTCTTGGGCCACTGGAGTGCAGAAGCACAAGAGAATACCGCATGTAGATGTTATCCTGCATATACATCAAGTTACATTTCTCCACGTGCCTATCTGACTTTGTGTCAATACGTTTAAGAGAAAACCATGAGTGTAGAAAATCCTGAACAGCACGTGTCTGAGATGTAGTGTCTAATCACTTGTCAACTCTCCAAATGGATTATAAATAGCTTGAGGACAAGAAACTATATCATATTCATTGCTATATTCCTGATGACAACCACAACAAATAAGTAATTTGTTAAATGAACAAAGAAGTATATAATGAATAGTTTAACAAACTCCTCTTCCAAGCAGCAGATGTACATTCCCAAATGCTTGCTAAACATCAGTTCCTATTAGCCATTGGCACCTGGATATTCAGTCAACTCCAAATATGCCTGTTCCCAAACTCAATTTAACAGGCCTCTTTCCCCTCACAACCAACCTCTTCCTTTTTACCTTCTGTGCTCCTGTTTATGGTATTAACATTCTCCCAATCAGCCAAATGCAAAGCCTGAACATACTCTTTTTTTTTCCTGGTCCCCATTCTATCCAACTACAGCCTGTAAATAGTACCTCATGTCTCTTCCTTTTTGCTTCTCCCTCTACAGCGCTAGTCCAGGGCAATGCTACATTCAGCTAGTACATTACTCAGGGGGACTGGTCTCCCCTCAGATTTCTCCTCCCAAAGTATAACTTGTATCTTGTCAGTTCCTTGCTCCCCATCAATGGCTCACCATTTACTAAAAATGAACTATGTTCTCTTCAACTTGCATCATGGGTCCCTCTACAGTTACAGTGACCAACCATCCCAAGTTGCAGGGGACTATCCCAGTTCTGGTGCTATAAGTCCCATGTCCCCTAAATCCCCTCAGTCTTTGGCCAATTGGACAGCTGAGCACTCCATCTACAATATAACTTCAATGCACCACTCCAGCCTTTTCCCTGATCACTACACTTCACTCAGCTTAGACATTCAACTCATTGAATGTGTCCTACAATTTTCTCCCTTTCATAGTCTCTGCTTAAGCTGATCCTTCTATCCTAAACCCCCTCTTTGCTCGAAAACCCCGCCTGTCTCAAAGGTTTGAAATCCTAATGTTCTTTAGAGTACACTGTCTCTTTCTATTCCTCATGCTAGTAGTCAATCTCTGAGTCTTATTCAAGCCTGTATCCCTTCCAGGAATTAGCAAGATGAACTCATATCACAGGCAAACACTTAGTTCTAACTATTGAATTGTAACCCTAATCTTCCATTTACAAGTAATAAAGTGATCCCTCTTCTGTGTTTGTGAATGAAAAACACGTACTGTACACAGAGTCTGGGAAAAGTAGATAAATAACATATATTTGCTAAAGAAATGAAATACTTTTGAGTTGGCTTTTTAACTGTTCCATTCACAGAGATGAGGAAGACAAACAATTAGGAAAGAGATTACAGAAAAACCACTCTTGGCTGAGTTAATGATGTCAATGAATAAGATGGCTTATTATTAATCTCCATTGATATAGCTAAGAAAATAGCAACAACACACACACAATACAGAAACCACATTCAGGGCAACTCAACAGGTTTAATAAACTACTAGTCAATAGGGAGTTTCACTGCCCCCATGCACTATAACTCTGTTCCTCCGCTGGACAGAGCGACAGACCTACCAACACCAGCTCTTTATACTATTGTTCCTCTACTTCTCATGTCTGCATCATATGCCCTTCTTAAGTCAGAATGCCCAAGACACGTGTGGTTCTTTTGATTACACTGCTACATTTATTCAACAGTTTAAAATTATTCTTAATAGTTCTTCTAAGATTTAATTAACAGCTCATGACCTGTCATTTCATTGATACAGTTTGAATGAATTTCTCCTAAGTCAATCCCTTACTTGAAAAAGTAACCAGAGCACTCTTGCTTGGGTATATCCTTATACGGCTAGGGCTCCATGAGATTGATTAAAGGTAACCAAATGGTTTAGAGGCAAAGCAAGGGACACTGTTGATGTAAATTCTTGCTGTTCTAAAGAGCAATAACACAAATAAAGCCATGAATGATATAAAAAGCCCAAATCACCCTATTTAAACAAAGCGTATTTATCTAGAATGATGGTAAGTAAAAATTCATCTGAGACCTACACAAAATGTCTAAGCTTAGAGAAAGCAATCATCTCTTTGAGCTGCACGTCCTGGCCTTAACAGTCTCTAATCTCTTTTTTTTTTTTTTTTTAAAGATTGGCACCTGAACTAACAACTGTTGCCAATCTTTTTTCCCCTGCTTCTTCTCCCCAAATCCCCCCAGTATATAGTTGTACATTTTAGTTGTGGATCCTTTTAGTTGTGGCATGTGGGATGCTGCCTCAGCGTGGCCTGATGAGTGGGGCCATGTCTGTGGCCAGGATCCGAACCAGCAAAACCCTGGGCCGCCGAAGCGGAGCGCGCGAATTTAACCACTGGGCCACGGGGCCGGCCCCTCTAATCTCTTGTTTCTGGAATACGAACAGGAGGAACACCTACTTTGCAGAGCCGCAGACGTTGTGTAGTAGTTGAAAGGTATACGGGACACCACGTAATCCTCAGAGAGGCTTGCCAGGATGTCACCTACAAAGACTGTTTTTCCCACTCCAGCATTTCCTACTAGCATTAGCGGTTGTCCTTTCTCAAGCAACAATTCTACGAAGTATCTAAGACGAGTTGTCTCTGATGTGTGAACCAGAACTCTCTGGGGGAAAAATGGAATAAGAGAAAGGTCAGAGAGAGATGCATTCCAAAATTTTATATCTGAACCAACACAGTCACTTTGGAATCGAGACTCCAAGAATTCTTAATTCAAGTTAACGCCCAGTAGGGGAGATCCCACCTAATTTTCAATCTTGAATTGCCAGAGTTCAGACATCACAGCTTGAGGAGAGCAATTGCATAGTGCCATCAAAGTTGCAATAACGTTAGCAACTGATTTATCTTTTCTAAATTAAATACTAGCACACAAGGCTCCCAGTCACAGAATATCTACACTCTGCCCAACCTTGTGTTAGGCATACAAGGGAATCCTTACTGTATTACGTTTGTATTACATTGCAGTATGTTCGTACTAGGTTCAAGAAACCATCCACCACTCTTTAGGAGCTGACAAAACATTTGAAAAACCAAGCCACACATAAATGACAGTTCGTAGCAATGTCTTGGCTGAGTAAGATTAAGTGTCAAATGATTAGACACAATTCACACCAAAGGGGTGCAGCGTGGGGAGAGACCAGAGTGGGAGAAACAGTGGAACATTCACAAATCAAAGCACATTTGAAACTTATTGTGCATATTCTCTTAAAAATTTTTATAACAGTGTTTCTGTTTTGAAAATTGGCTATTTATTTATATACTACATTGCTTCACAAAGAATTCGAGGTGGCTTATAGGAATACAATAAAATAAAGAATACAAACAAATAAAAATCAGACACGGGGAACAGAAACTAACGCAGAAGACCAGGAAAAGGGGTAGCAGATGTGGACATGCAGGAAAGAGAATCCGGCACAGTAATTAAGAGAGAGTTGACAATTCCTTGCATTTCTTGGTGGTCAAATTAAAAAGGGTATACAAAACGACTTGCAGGATTCATATTGTTCATAAGAAAAATACATAAATTCTATAATGGATAGAGTTCTTCCTTACGTGGTTAGCACACAGTGAACACAAATGAGTATTTTATAGATCATTCAGGATCATGTTGACGATTATGAAAGTCTACTCTAAACTCTGTTTCAATTTAATGATCTCTCAGGGCCCATCGAAAGGCATAGACAGTTCTGCACTACAGTAGACAGTCCTGGATGACTTTTTTTTAGTTAGAGTTGTATTTTATATTTTTCTCCTTTCTTGCTGCTAGTTGTCATCATTTGCTTTTTAATTTGGCTATTAGCTCTTTTCTCTACACACTTATACCAATAATTAACACTTCCTGAGAGCCGAGTATGCGACAGGTACTATGCTAAGCACTTTACATGCATTATGTCGCATGGCACGCATAACAAATCTATGAGGAGAGTTGTGTTATTATTTTCATTTCAGAGGTGATGAAATTAAAGCTTAGGGAATGTTAATAACATGGCCAAGGTCACAGCAAACTAGTAAGTGGCAGTACTTGGATTCAAATGCAAGTCTGTCCAGGGCCTGAGCCCTGTCTCACTCACCACACAGAACACGCTTCAGAACACGGACTGTGGATACGTTACTTAATCTCTTGGTACCTCTATTTTTCCCTATGTCAAAAGGGTAGTAACAGTCCATGCCTCAGAAAGTTGCTGTAAAGATTAAATTAGTTAATCTTTGTAAAACACTTGGAAAGAACCTGACATAGAGTAATGTAATATTACTATTGGCTATTATTCCTGACTCAGAATGGTTCTCTTCCAACATGTTCAGAGGCTATGAAATAACCCCATTTGGTACAGCTGTGTGTAAAGCAAGACTACAAAGTCCCAATAGGTTCCCTGTTGAATAAAAGATATCATTGACCTAGTCAATCAACCTTGTGATACCAGTTTTCAGTCTTTGGTTAATTACGAATTCTCAGCTTTCAACCAGCTAGGTAATACTGTTAGGTAGGTGAAGTCTACGTGAGTTGAGCAAAAACAGAGATTTCAAAATATCTAAAGCAGATGGAGCAGACATTGTTGGTTGCCTCCCAACACCCATTTCTCCACTTCTTCCTCCTTCAAGTCTCCACGCCTCTTCCACACAGCCATGTGTCTCAGGAGAAGCTCAACCCGGCTCCTACAGTATGGGGATGATGTGTCAAAGCCAATCACGGCAACCCATGACCCCGGGCTGGGACTGCGTGAGAGGTGGAACGTGACCCCTGGACAATTAGAGGCAGGAGGCCGCCTGCTCTGGGGCTTCTGAGAAAGGTTTCCTTACTCTTAATAAAAATATGAGAAGGTCTCCTTTTCCTCTCAGGGTAACTCCTGGGGCCACTGGAGCCATGTTGAGAACAGGGGGGATATCCATCTTAAAATGAAGCCAGTGTTAAGAAGAGAGGAGAAGAGAGACAGGAAGATCTGAATCCTTGATATCACCACGTCACAGAATTAACCAGTCTTAGGGCCATCCGACCTCTGAATTTCTTGTTTGTGAAAGAAGCTTCCTCAGGGTTAGGTGTTATGGCTTGAACTGTGTCTTCCCAAAGTTCACAGAGTGAAGCCCTAACCCTCAGCATTCAGAATGTGACTGTATTTGATCTTTAAAGAGTTGACGAAGTTGAAATGGGGCTATTAGGGTGGGCCCTAATCCAATGTGACTGGTATCCTTAAAAGAGGAGGAAATCTGGACACACTTGGAGACAGCGTCCGGGGATGCACACACACGGAGAAAAGACCATGTGAGGACACAGCAAGAGGCGGCAGGTCTCAGGAGAAACCAAACCTGCTGACACCTGTCTTGGACTTCTAGCCTCCAGAACTGGGAGGAAATAAATTTCCGATGTTTAAGCCACGCAGTCTGTGCCGTTTTGTTATGGCAGCCCTAGCACACTAATGCAGAGTAGGCCCCTGATTCAATGACTGGCGTGCTTACAAAAGGGAAACTTGAATACAGGCACACACAGGGGACACGCCGTGTAAGGAGTGGAGTTATGCTGCCACAAACCAGGGAACCCCAAGACTGCCCGCAAACCACCGGAAGCTACGAGAGAGGCATGGAACAGATTCTTCCTCATCTCCCTCAGGAGGAGCCAATCCTGACACCTTGATGTTGAACTTCCAGCTCCCAGAACCGTGAGACAACACATTCCTGTCGTTCAAGTCACCTAGTTTGCGGTCCTTTATTACAGCAGCTCCAGGAAACCAGTACCTCAGGTTTTCTCTTAGTTGACACAAACTGCCTAATTAATGCTGTGGAAATCGCCTATATTCTATTCATATAGCGCTACTTGAGTCAATAAGCTCCAAAACGAATCAGAACGACATGATTTTCAGAAAGAAATACAATGAAAAGGAAAAAAGATTGAGGCAGAATAAGATAACTACAAAATAACCTGACATAAAAGAAATGTACAACAATCCAGGAAGAGAAATAGTGAAAAAAAAAAAAAAGAAAGAAAGAGAGAGAGAGAGATTCCTATATATCTTCCAGCTGCCATGTGAATTTGAAACACACGAGTTGAGGAGATTAAACATTCATTTTATGGGTTGGAGGGGTTGAAGGAAAGAACTTACATGTGCAAAGCGCTGCCTAAGAAATTTGTCAGCAATAAGCGTCACTGAACTAACAGAAATAAGCCTCTAATTTTTAATAAAAGAAAGTTTCTAGGAAAATATTTAAAAAGCGATCACAAAACTAAGTTGGAATGAAAAAAAAAGCAGGTTGTAGACATATAATTGCCATTTCACTAATCGTTCCTATAACTGAGATTCTTCTCTCCCAGGAAACATGTGACATGGTGACCATATCGACAACAATTCATCCAGGAGGCAGGAAAGGAAAGACTGCCCAAAAACAAACCTACCAACCACCCAGCACAGGGTGGCTTGAAAATTCCTATGTTCCACACACCTACCTGCAGAGGTACATCCGGGTCCATAGTAAATTTGGGGATTTTATCAGCCCAAGGCAAAAATTTCTTAGTTTTGTGGTCCAGATAATAATCAAAGATTGTTCCCTGGGATGGAAACTTTACCGCTTTCATCTCTTTATGCCACCACCAGCTGAAGTCAGCTTGATAACCAGAAAGCTAAGGAGAACAAGAGAAATTCTTATTGCAGACTCAAAGGT
The DNA here is from genome assembly GCF_021613505.1 of Equus quagga. NCBI lineage: Eukaryota > Metazoa > Chordata > Mammalia > Perissodactyla > Equidae > Equus > Equus quagga. The sequence continues at coordinate 78,383,066 of NC_060274.1, read as the reverse complement.
AATTTTAAACACAAACAAAGCCCCTCCAAATCCTGCTGCACACACAGAGTGTGCAGTGTAGAGTCAGAATTACAAATGGGATTGAGTCACTGACCCAAGGAAAATAAATAACTAGAAGTAAGTTATAATGAGTGATAATATCAGAGAAGCAGAAAGCTATAATTGCCATCTATCCATCAGGTACACATTTTCTGGAATAATTATTAACTTTAAAAGCAATGCAAGGTTAGGTAAACCTTAGATTAAACCTGTGTTATTCAATTTAACAAGGAGCTATCACGCAAATTACTATGCTGGGCACCACAAGACACTGGTTTATCAAACACTGCTATTGACGTTTACCAATATTTGCAGCAATTTATAGTAAAATGAGAAAAATAAGAACAAAGGAATACTTTAAAAATTGGTAACACTATTTGATTTAAATACTGTCCTTTATTTGAGTAAAAGGTCCTTCCTGGACCTTTTGGTGTTAAAATATCCTCTTCTTTATATAATTATGGTGATAATAAATGGTCATTATTAAAATAAATTTTCTTATTTAGAAAAGTAAACAGTTGGTAACCCTATTTTATTCCTTAAGTCATTATTAAAACTTTGTTGATCTTTGACATGCTAAATCTGGGAACTCCCGCCATGATAGATAGGGGGATGAGGAAAGGCATGGACTTGGTTTTCTATTAGGGCACCAATGAGTGGTCTAGTTGAAAACTCCATAGAGACAAACTCCTATCTTCCAGAGAGGATTACATTGGTTGGGAACAGGCTCTCCTACTAGAAGGAGCTTGTTTTTATATGATGATAGATGCTGTTAGATTAGGGTTTAGAAAATAGAGGATGGAAAATGGCAACTGTATACTAGCAACTAACAAACCCTTCTATAAACCCTTCTAATCCATAGGATGACCTGGCCTAGTGACTCCTACATCCACAGGATGGACTGGCCTAGTGACTCCTACATCCACAGGATGGACTGGCCTAGTGACTCTCAGATGCACAGGACGAACTGGCCTAGTGACTCTCAGATGCACAGGATGAACTGGCCTAGTGACTCTCAGATGCACAAGATGAACTGGCCTAGTGACTCTCATATCCACAGGGTGGACTGGCCTAGTGACTCTCATACGCACAGGATGGACTGGCCTAGTGACTCTCATATCCACAGGGTGGACTGGCCTAGTGACTCTCATACGCACAGGATGGACTGGCCTAGTGACTCCTACACCCACAGGATGCACTGGCCTAGTGACTCCTACATCCACAGGATGGACTAGCCTACTGACTTGTATATCCAGAGGATGATCTGGCCTACTGACTTCTACATCCACAGGGTAACCTGGCATAGTGAGTCCTCCATCCACAGGATGACCTGGCATACGGAGCTTTGGTGAACTCTAAAAATACTGCGTATGTCCACTGCAATCAGCAATTTCATACTTATCTAAGAACTCAACTCCCATTTTTCTCCAGAGAAATCCTTAAACAAGCTTTTACTTTGGTGTCCTCAAGTGCTTGGACTATGGCCCACTTTTTGTACTGGGCTGATCGCACATATACTCATGATACATATAGGATGGCTGGAGGATAGGAGAGTGTGATCAGGGCCAGAGGGGTGATCAGTCATAGCAGAGAGAGCTTACCCCACCATCTTCCAAACAAGCTGAGTTCATACTCCTACATACCACCATTCATGAGTTAATGTGTGTAGGCTCATTTAAGTTTTTTCAGACTGGTGGCATGAGATATTTTATCACCCTACAAAAGTTGGTCTTAAATCAACTTAGTTCAGAAAGTAGTACTTATCTGACACCATTCTCTGTAGGCAGAATACATACGACTTCTACTTTACATCGAAATTGGCTTCACTTAACCATTACATCAGCAAAATGATTTCAGTGACAAACCTTTGACTCATTAATTCGCCCAACTAAAATGCATTGGTTTTATAATGGGGAAGAAAGCAAAAATGGTTTCTGCCATCAGAGTTTGTGAGGGAAGATAGAGGGGAGATGAGGAAGTATTGGTGGAAGCAGAGTTTCCACATGGTGGAAGCCAATAAATGTAGAAATAAAGAGGTGCCTTGAAAGTCAAGTTTCCTATAAGTGAGGGTAACAGGGTGAATTTATTTTACCTGGACGGTCAGGGAAGCCATCTTTGAGAACAGACACAGATTAGGGCGAGGACCATTCCAGGAAGCAGGACGAGGTCAGCATGTGCAAAGATCTTGTGGTATGAAAGAACTTGTGTTTAAGAACGGCGGAGGAAGAATTAGGGAGGGATAGACAAGGCAAGATCCAGAGGCCTTGAAAACAGCATTAAAATTTTTAATTTCATCTTAAAGGCAATAGGAATCCATTCAAGTGTTTTAAATTCTGGAGTATGTCATAAAATTCAATTTACATTTTAAAAAAATCACTCTGGCTGCTGAGTAGATAATGGATCATGGGGCCAGTACAGAAGCAGAAAGACTAGTGAGGAGGTTACCTCAGAAGCCAAGTGAGAAATGATAACGGCAGCTATGGGAGCTCAGGGAGAGCTGGTGTGAGACCTACTCTGGAAGTTGTCGCAACGGCGTGGGTTAAGAACACAGGTCTTGAGTTAGTCTATTGCAGTATGAACCTGGCTCAGACAGTGGTTAGCTGTGTGTCCTCAGGCAGGCTAACTTATTTAGCTTTCAGTTCCTTTTTTATAAGTGAAAAAGGAGGAGAGTTGTACCTATACATATAGGTTTTATTTTTTTGAAGGTTCCATGAGATAGCCTATTAAAAGCCCTAAGCATGCCCTCTGACATATAGTAGGCACTCAAATTTGTTGAACTAATAAATGGGATTCTAAGAATATTTCTTGTGTCTGCTTCATTCATGTTTCAGGCTTCACAGCCTCTCTTTTGAATTCTTCGTAGTTAGAGCCCTTTCAAAAATTTAAAGATCATGTTGCTGATGCTGACCGTTAATTAGGGCGAGAATGTCTGGGAGAGGAAGGTGACTACTGTGATGCGCAGCTTCTGGCTTGAATAACTGGTTCGAAGGCTTCCACGTTTGGAAATTGGAAAGATGAAAAGAGGATCATCTGGGAGGAAGGTGAGGCCTTATGAGCAGGAGCAGAAAGATCTCAGCTGTCAACATCCTATTGATGTAATTCTACATGGATTTACGGTCCCAGAAAAGGAAAAATTCTGCAGAGAACACTGAGAAAAAAATCAAACCAAGAGAGGTTGGAGAGAGGGGGAGATTTTGCGTGTGGCCTCCATGAAGGAGGAATCCACACATGTCGTAAATTTTGCCTTTGAGAAAAACCACATGAAGTCACTCGACACCCCTTCTTGACTCTCACTCAAAGTAACACAGGCTGTTATTCTTTAGGAAGCACTCAGAGATTACAGAAGGAAGTGTGGCTTCTGAGAAGGATCAAGATAAGATCTGGGAAGCCAAGTGAATGCCAGACTTACTTAGAGATATTATTTATGGTAAGCTGGTGATAAGTAGAAGAACTGGCTCATAGCTTATAACAACCATGTATTTTAGGATCTATAGCGAACAGACGAGCAGAAATATGGGTCACTCTTGGCTGTGATGCCTTCCGATTTAAATTCCCTATTTATATCTAGAAACATTCAGGGAAGCCCAGAAGATGTGTGCCATCTATCTTTAATGCAAAGACCTAGGGGTGTCCCTGGAAGCACTATGACCACGAGAGACCCTGAGTTACCATGGAAGGCGCGGCCTCGGGAGATGTACAGAGTGGAATCCTGACGTTGTCATTTCCTATCAGTGTAACCTTGGTCAAGTTACTTTGCCTCTCCGTGCTTTACTTTACCTGCACAATGAGGACACCCTGAAGAATTAGTGTAAAGATTACACGAGAAACTCCATATATAGAGGTCCAAGGTGATTAGATGTGCAAATTTCTAAAGTTGAAAAGCTCGCACTTTGCACTTTGGCAAGTTAAATAGATTGTGCATGCGTGTGTGTGTGAGTGTATGTGTGTCTGGGCACACTTATGCAAGTTCTTTTCTCAAGTGTTTGCCCCAAAGAAATCAGAAGCCACGAATGGGCTACACTAGGAATGCTGTGCAGACACGATAGCCTCACTCTAGGCTGAAGGACGGACCAATGGAAAGAAACTGGCCTGGGGTTGACTGTGGTTCATGAACGATTACCCCGGGAATCATGTGTGAGACTAATCAGAGACAGGGAAACCAATTTGAAGGTTATTATGTGTTATGGACTGACTATGTCCCCCCTAAATTCATATGTTGAAGCCTTAATCCCCAATATGATCGCATTTGGAGGTGGGGCCTTTGGCAGGTAATTTGGTTAAGGTGAGGTCATGAGGATTGGGCCCTCGTGATGGGATTGGTGCCTTTATAAAGAAGAGACACCAGAAAGCTTTTCATCTTTCTTTCTCTGCTATATGAGGACACAGCAAAAAGGGAGCTGTCCGCAAGCCGGGAAGAGGGTCCTTGCCAGAACTCGACCACGCTGGCACTCTGACCTCGGACTTCTATTCTCTGGAACTGAGAGAAAAAATCAATTTCTGTTATATAAGCCACTCAGTGTATGGTATTTTGTTATGGCAGCCCAAGCTAAGGCACTGTGATAGCCCAGGACGACCTAAGATGACACATTCCTGAATTAAGGCTGTAGAGATGGAGAAGAGGGGACAGACTTGACAGCTATTTTGTACGTGAAAGCATCTGACGACCAGTGAATGTGGAAATAAGGAAGAACCGTGCCTCCCAGGTTTTTAACGAGAGCCACTGGGAGGAATGTGAGTATCACTGGGGAAAAGAATGAAAAGGAAGAGCAAATTTGGGGGTTAGGGCAGACAAGGAGCTCTGTCTCAGGCACATTGAGAGTTACGTGCCTGTGGTCCAGCACGCGGCTGGCACTGCTCCAGAGGCAGGTGCGAACACACAACCTTGAGCTCAGAAGAGAGGCTCTGGAAGGCTGGATCTGCTGGAAGCCTACGGATCTGGCATTCTCAGCCACGGTTAGAACTACCAGCTGGATGAGTTCGCCTAAACAGTGTACAGGCTTCAGCAAGAATAGGGCAAGTGGGGTATGTTTATGATAACATGAATTGTAATATTCCTCCCCAAAATAAAACTGTTTCTATACACTATTTCAAAACATACCTGATCTTGTAGCAGAGTGCCTCCGAATGCCCAGATACAAGCAAAGACAAAATAGACTTCATAAACTTCTTTGGGGCTGTCAGAAGGTACATTTTCAGGAGTCAACAAACATTCCAAAAGAGCACAAGTAGTCTAAATAAAAAGAAGGAGCCATTCATTTAGGGCAACATTTTTTTAATAATGAAGGAAGTTCACAGGACTTATTAACAAATCCACTTTAAGAGATTACGTAATTTTTCCCAAGTCTGTGATTTGCTACGTTGGGAGAGAGAAAAATTACTGCCCTGGGTTTTTAAGTCAGTGATGGAAAACCTTTGCCACTTTTAACCAAACTGATCTGCCAGGTAATAAACTATTTAAAAAACGAATATCTTAAATTAACCAATTAATAATCACTATAAAAAACAGAAATACATACAAGCAAAAAGAAAAAATAATAGAGACATATCTATGCTCTTTTTTATAAATAGGGAGTCATATTACACATAGCATTCTATAGCTCACTTTCTCACTTAAAAACAAACTAGACACCTTTCTCACCAATAAGTGTGGCCCGACAATATCATCATGAATAAATGAGTAAGATTCCACTGGCTAGAAAGGTGTTTATTTACTGTTTCCCTCTTGTTGGACATTTAGATAACCCACTTTCCGCATGGTACCTCAGGATCTCTCATTGGCAGTCATCTTTCCCACCTGTTGTCATAAATTCAGAAAGTCAGACTGGTAGCCTTAGCCTGTGGCATTTTTTTGGACACCAGACTAAATTTAACCTTGGAAGAAATGCTGTTCAGGAACTTGTTCTTCATACCCTCCAGGTGAAACAGTAATGTGCTCTGTTGGTCCAAAACATGCCCTGTGTTCAGGGCAGTCAGATCACAACGAGGGGAACAGGCCTGCTGCAAAGGCCTTTCCCATTTGAAATAATAACCAGCAATGAACGTGTTTTTGAGCTAGTTCTCTAAAGCATGACAAAATAGTTGTCATTAATTAGCATTGTCAGAGGCCCTCAAAACTCATGATACCCTTCCCCCAGCTTTTGGAGGCAGCAATGGCTTTTTGTCACTCTCATATCCACAGCAATGCAAGCTACAGCAAAACAAGTCAGAATCCTGTGTGTACCTCGCCTTCCCAGCCATGAAAGATGGGGAAAATCCATGGCAACATGGAAAATGGGTCCCAGGGATAATCTGAAATTTTTTTTGTTTTTTGCTGAGGAAGACTCGCCCTGAGCTAACACCCATGCCAATCTTCCTCTATTTTTTAGTACGTGGGCTGCCAGCACAGCATGGCTGCTAACACAGCAGTGCAGGTCCATTCCTGGGAACGGAACCCAGGTCGCCAAAGCGGAGTGTGCTGCACTTAACCACTAGGCCACGGGCTGGCCCTTGAAAATGTTTTTAATTTAAATAAGTGAGCACCTGTTATATTTTTCTGTCTTCTCTCTTCATTTCCATTATCTTATATTGTGCCAACTTAAAATAATCTTCTTATATTCTTCTTAGAATAAATTTGTTATCAAGAAAAATAATGTAAACCTCTGTGGCTTTGCCATTTCTAGGTAGAAGCCATGTTGGATTAAGGAACTGTTAAAACCAAAATGAAAAAGACTGAAAGTTCTCAATGTGACATTATCTACCGATTTGAACACTCATGATTTTTCTATTTTCTCTCCAACAAAGTATTTGAAAAATATTTTGAGCTCTGTGTCAGCAATTACTAAATCATACTTGTGTGTGTATGTGTGTGTGTGTGTGTGTGTGTGTGTGTGTCAAGGGCTGACTTTCAATAAACTTATACTTGGATGTATATTCTGAAAGAGTTAATATACCTTACTACACTTAAAGCAAGAAAGTCTCAGATATTGGAAAACATAGTACATTAATTTCTTAAATAGCGACTTTAAGCTATTTTCTTTTATACTCATTTTTGTCTCAAATTTTATCCTTGTAAGTAAATACAGAAAAGAGATTACTCTATAAAACAACAGCTCACAAGGAGCTAAGGAAAAAAATGCCATTTCTGAATACTACAAAAGAAGGAAGTGAGAGCAAAAGTCACATTAATTCCTACTGACCTATTTTCACACTACCTTGAATGAAAAAGTTCACACCACAGAGAATCACACAAATACACAAGTCAACTTGAGAAAGAACACGATCATGCTTTCTGCAAGTATTACACCAGAGGAAGTCTAATTAGGCTAACCACATAATTAATTCATTATGAATAAATTCAGACCTGCTTTCAGAAATAAATTATACCTCAGATAATTACTGTTGAAGACTATCGTTTACTTAATTGGTGTGTGAATTATCCAAAAACCTGAACTTTCTCTTCTTATTATGCTTGTGACTATTTCTAATTTAGCTTCAAACAAATTTGGTAACATAGTAACTTAATGGTAACAAAATACTTAGAAACCAATTTTGCTCCTATAGAAAAAAAAATGCTTCTAATTGTAAACCTTTTGTGAAGTTTTGTATTTGTAAGGGCTGGGGATAGTTATTCCTTATGCTGAGATTAAGATCCCCACCTTCATTTCTGTATGCTGCAAAATTATTTTCATTTGCTTCCATAACAACAGATCACATATAACCTTCACTCTTACCAGCTGTCTCACAATGAGGATCAGAAAAAATTTATCCCTGAAATGTTATGAACTCTCCACCTAGACTGACCTGCCTTTAGGCATATTTCGGGGAGGAGGAGAAAAGAAAGGCAGGAGAGAGTGGGAGGTGGCACCAATGTGGTAGAGTTCATAAGCTTTCTCTTATTCACTGGCCAACATCTTTAATTGGACTGATTTATTGTATTCAGAACACATACTTTGGGCCAGTTACTTAGGAGACAGAAAAATAAATAAGTCTGTTACAACTTTGTTCTTTTTAGTCTATTCAAATATACTTAGGAGGAACACAATGATTCAGTAAACACATACTTGCCCTACTCTGTGTTAGAAACTAGGTAAATCTCTGGAGATAATAAAAATGAATAAAACGTGGCTTCACTCCTCTAGTTCACAATCTTGTGAAAGAAACAGACCACAAACCTGAATGATAATGGAATGTGACAGATGTGTGACCGAGGTTTGCAAAAGGCACTGGAGAACACGGGGGCTAGGAGAGGAGGGTCAGAGCAAGCTGACAGCTCCAGAAACCTTTCCAGCTCTCATCAAACAAAAGCTTCTGTTGTCTTGATCGAACCACGCCACTGCCTCAGGACTAGAACGTTAAACGGTGGAACCGAAGACAAACCTGCACCAGGCTGTTCTCTGGAATTGAAGTGAGGGTTTTAAAGCTTGTTCTCAGCTTATCCAAGCATGCAGGAACATATTTATCAAAAAGAATCGTTAGATTGGCCTTTTCTGATTGATGCCGCCTTCTGTCTATCCAACTGGCCACATACCTGAAAAAGAACACAGAAAAGCTTTTACTGAACCCTAGGCTTGCAAAGCAGAATTTCACCAACTGCAAAGCTTCCCCCTCGACACAGCTTGGTGCAACACTTCAGGGACACATTTGGTGACTTCAGTCCATTTCTCAAACTGCAAATATTTTTAAATGCCCTTTAAAGACTTGTTTTAATGGCCATTTTTACCCTAATGAAAAGAATGTAAAAGAAACTCTTAATAGCACTTAGAAGTCAAACACAATAGAGTGTAAGTAGGCTATTACTGAGCATTTATAAGGAAGCATGGTTTGTCATTTCCTAGCAGACTGAAACTATTTTCATAGGGTTGGCCTTATTTATGAAACAACCAGGGATTTTTCTTGATTAATCTTGGCATCAATGATTTAGCAATGAGAAATCAGCTACAAATAAAAAGGTGAAAATTCCACAAGAGCTATTTCAAAGTCCTTACTTTTCCACTGGCCTGAATGTAACTCTGACCTGATAGCTGATAATGTGTAAGTGGCTCTGAAATGGTATCTCATGTTTGGGTACATGTGTGTGAATCCGAAGCTTCTAAAATGTTGTCAATTGATACAGTAACATCTCTAATATATTACTAAAATAATACTTACAATAAAATGAAACATGACTTAGTAGCACCCATAGTAGTCTCTGGGGAGAAACCGTATGATGTTAAAGGAAAAACAATTGCTCAGAAAGTTCTCAAATAGGAAGCAGTGATGATAAATACATTTAGCTGCCTGCAGAGAAGCAGTGCGACCAGACCAATTACAGCTGTACATTGCTTTAAGCAAATTAGATTCCACATTTCTAACATCAGAAAAACCTAAGGCAAGGTGATTATCTTATAAAAGGCTCCCTTTGATTTTCACAAGGCTTCACCACAGGGTTTTATTAAATATTCAACTGCCTTCACACTATTGTTAGATTTATAAAATATCAACGGTCAAAACGTTTTCAGGTCCAAGAGGAATGATGGTTTTCAGTTGAAGTGCAGTTGCCTGATGGTAACTTGAGAGGGCATCTCCGTGTGGTGGTGACACTGGGCACCATGAACCAATGGAAAGCAGGTGTCAGTTACTGGGGCTGAAGGCACGCAGGCCACGCCTACCCCTCTGGTACTCATTTTCCTGCACATCAGTTGCCAGAAGTGGAATCCTAGTGTCCAGAGCTTATTGTGGGGAAAACAGAGGATTGCTTAGAGAGATGGAGCTCTAAAGTCAGACTGCCTGGACCTTTATCACAGCTCCATCATTTTTTAACTCTGTTACCTTGGGCAAGTTGCTTAACTTCTCTGTGCCTCAAGCTTCTTCTCCATCAATGGAGATGATAATAATACAGACGTCCTAGGTTTGTTCTGAGGATTAAATGAGTTCTCATGTATAAAGTGGTTAGATTAATATCTGACATATAACAAATTCTCAGTAAATGTTACTCATTAGCACAGAGAGGGTAAAATTGGGAGAACTGGGTTCAGATCCTGGCTCTGCCTGTCTGCGCATCTCCTAAAGGCAGTAGGTCCTATAGGGAGAAGAGTTGGCAGCCAGTGCTCTGACGGGGATAACAAATTCTACCCCCACCGCTGGTCTCCGATCTCTGCGGGAGCACAAGGCTATGCAGATATAACTAGGAGCCGGAGCCCGGACAAAGCCCCAGCAGGGGGAAGCTGGCTGTGCACTTTGGGGGTGGTAATAGCTGCTTCACTGACCCACATGGGCAGGAGCCAAAGTCTCAAAGAGAAAACCTACCAGGCCCACGAGCAAACGAGGCTATTGTACAAATTACCTCCACAAGTAAGGAAGTGAGTTTAGCCAAACCAGGAGACATGGAGCTGATCCTGCCTGAAAAAAAATGGGGACCCCAAATGACCTCTGCTAGGGGTCAACCACACTATACAGTATAAGGAGTAAAGAAGTCTATATCGTTAAATATGGACAGTGTAAATTTTCATGTATAAATTACTGCTAAATTTTCATAGTTTTGAATAAAAATAGACATTAAAAGACAGCAAATTGAGAAGGAGAGATGATTATCTTCAGCCATGGCAAAAATTGAAAAATACAGATCTCTATTTGCTGGCAATTCTTTCTACCTTACTTCACAAACAATTCCATATGATTTTTAAAAGATGCCATAGGTTTGAACATGACTAAAGGAAACATACTGCTATGATATGACACACATTGAAAATGACACATTAAAACGGCATATTCATTCCTTCCCTACATAAGAGACCGTCCACACTGGTGGCCCTGCCTCAGGAAATGGCTACATCTTGGTGCCTGACCACATTATCTTCATGCCAAAATTTGGCCACTAAGAGACTCTTTGGCTCTTCAGCACTGGCAAATGTGTTCACATAATGAGCTAGGACGCTCTTCCCTTCTCCAGAAGCGCCATAGGTGCACCTCAGCAAGGCTAAAACCCTGCAGTCTGAAACTGTCTAGGTAGCCAAAGTTCTCAGGCTTCTGAAAACTTTTTCATTAATTACTCAATAGTCTGGGGTTGGAATCCTGCCATGTAGGACAGCAGGACTTCATCAGAGCTCTCTAGAATCTGCCCTTCATGCAAGCTTCAGGTTCTCTATCCTTCATGGTGGCCTGGAAAAATGGCTGAAGCTAGAAGGACGTGCTGACCAGCAGTGTATATTGAGGATTTCTGAGTCTGGATGTTTACAAATACGTACAGCATTCAAAGATGACAGGATGGGACTTCAGGGCTAGAAGACAAGTTTGTCCAATGCAGGTGAGAAAATTAGTGAGACAAAGCCAAAATAATATTTTAAGCTGAAGTGACAGAGGAAAAAGTATGATCTAAACCTGTGCCTTTCCAAAGTTACCTTCCAGTGATCTCCTTCGGAATCAGATTAAATTCGAGACAGTCCCACCGTTTCTATCATTATTCACAAACTAAGTAACAGTTTGGCAGATCTTCTTTTCAGTTACGCTCACTTTAAATAACTGCCAATGAATTTAAATAATTCATTGCCTGTTTCCCCCTTTCTATGTATTTCATACCTTCCTTTCTACTAGAAAAAATTCTCACTGATGATAATTTTCAGAAATTTTATTCTAATTCCTGTTCACTCTCTATTTCTCAAGATCTCAACAGACACATAAGAACTGACCAGGATTCTTCTAGTAAACTTACTTAGAACTTGGAGTTAAAGTAAAACAATATTTGATTCCTACAGTCAGTCATGGGCTGACGTGATTCTAAGGATTTGTTTGACCTGATATACTCTGTATCTGTATGTGGACATATAATTATTTTTTTAAATAGCTCAGTGAATTTTAACAAAAATATGCTAAGAGGCTTAACTGATAATGGCACTATCTTTAGTCCTTGAGTGGAACCCCACAGAGATACTCTGAACATAATATTTCTTAATTCCTTCTATTCAGAATATTTTATCAGTTCCCACAAAATGAATTAAGAAAATATGTTTCCTAATTCTGTCCACTGAAAGGGCCTACAAGCAGTGAGCCAGCACACCAGTGGCCGTGAGCACACCTCGCATCCCTGTCTTGGATTCTAAATACCATTCCTTCTACAAAAACCAGTTTGTTCTGGCTCCTTGGAGAAATGGCTGAACCAAGCCCAGGGTGAGGAAAGTCTGAAATGAGCCAGAAGCACAGTGCTCCAAGACAGGAAGAGAAGTAAAAAAGAACACTTGGAAGGGGCTGGCTTGAAGGGGCTACTGTTGGCAAAATTTGGGACAATTTGAGCATCCAAAAGAATAATATGGGTAGTGAATTACAACCATTGAACTTAAAGAAAAGAAGCCATGCATAGAAAATGATACTCCTCAGAAAAAGAAAGGAAGGAGAAGGGGGGAGGGAGGGAGGGAGGGGGGAGAGGCGGAGAGAAGGAGGGAGGCGGAGGGGGAGGCAGGAATGGAGAAAGGGAAGGAGGAAGGGGAATAGGAAGAAAGAAAAGAAAAAGTACTTCACAGAAAAACGTCACCTAATATATATAGATAGAACAACTAATTAGGAAATCACCACCGTGTAGCCAGTACTGGGTCATTCTTTAAGACATCTGGCTTGGTCTCTTCAAAATTGTAAATGTCATGAAAGAAAAAGGTGAGGAGAGTATTCTAGATTAAAGGAGAAAACAGACACAAGTAGATGCAACGCATGATCCTTGTTTTGATGCTTGATTTTCAAAAATGCTACAGAGGAAATTACTGGGGTAACTGGGGAAATTTGAAAAATTTTAGATTTTCCAGATAATATTGCATCAAGCACAAGTTTCTTAAATATGTTAATTATACTGTGTTCATGTAGGAGAATATCCGAGTTCTTAGGAGATAAATGATGAAGTATTTAGGGATGAAGTGTCTTAATGTTTCCAACTTATTTTCAGATAATTTGGCAAAAATAAAGAAAAGAAAATGTATGTGTCTCTATGCCTGTGTAAGAGAGTGTGAGTACAGCCAGAGAGAAAGTAAATGCAGTGAAAAGGTAACAACTGACAAGTGTAGGAAGAGTGTGTGGCTGTACATTGTACTTATATCTTCTCAACCTCCCAATAATTTTGAACACTTCCAAATTAAACAGTTGGAAAAAGTGGAGACCTAAGATGTTCAGAAAATTGGGTTAATAATTATATCACTCTCAGAAGGTAATTAAGGGTTAAATGAGTCAATACACGTAAAGCTATCACATTACTAATGTTATGACATTAAAGTAAGGCAGTAAAGTATCTAAAAAATATCCCCAACCTGAAATAGCCACTTTTTTGTAGTTCACTGAAAGTTTCTGGAAGTAGGAGGTGAAAACGTAAAACTATCCTTTAGAGAATATTCCCATTATTTTGGATAAGGACCTGGATGGACCCTTTTGTCACACTTATGAAAATTAAAACCTGCCCATCGATCTTGGATAAAACAAATACCTCCATAAAAATAAAATCTAATGGTGAAAATAGACTTGTCTAACTTTCTTAGGAATGCAAATTGGGTGTCTATTTAGCCAATCCAGGACTTTGACTTACTAGATAAAAGTCTTTCTTTCTTTTTTTTTTTTTTTGAGGAAGATTAGCCCTGAGCTAACTACTGCCAATCCTTCTCTTTTTGCTGAGGAAGACTGGCCCTGAGGTAACATTCATGCCCATCTTCCTCTACTCTATATGTGGGACACCTACCACAGCATGGCTTTTGCCAAACGGTGCCATGTCCACATCCAGGATCCGAACTGGTGAACCCCGGGCCGCCAAGAACCGGAACGTGTGAACCTAACCGCTGAGCCACCGGGCTGGCCCCAAAAGTCTTTCTTTAAATTGGGATTTAGACAGCTTTTGTTAGCCCAAAACTCCAGATGATGTCATTGAGATTGAATTACACATACCTTGGGTACCGTGAGGTACACTACCGACATCAGACCACATCCAGCGGGGGTGAGGGGCCCCCTGAAGGAAAGGGGGTGCAAGGACTGACTCTGCCCTTGGGATGAGGGAATCAAGGCATACAGGAGCTTCTCCTTCAATTAGTCCCCAACTAACAGAAGTGTCCTAGGAGTTAGTCGGAATCCTAGCTGAGGAAAGGAGCTATTAGTCCAAGAAGAACTCTCCATTTTAGACTTTTAAAAATCACTCCTCCACCCAGCCAACTCCAATAAAGCTTGTTACACACCAAAGCCTGGGCATGCCTCTATTTTACTGTCGAGTCAAAGGATGAGACTTTTAGTGAACAAATCAGTACACAGGAAAAACAGCCTGGAGAATTGTATCAGTCAGGCACCTATCTGGTGGGGAACAGACATCATCCTCAAATTAGGATCATAGGGAAGGATCGATAAAAGGACTATTGACAAAGGTGTGGGCAGGGAAGAGGGAAACTGGAAGGAAGAGTGCCGTGCCATGGGGTAACAACTGAGGAACAGTGACTGCACCTATGCCCGCCTGCAGGGACCAGAGATTGAAGGACTCCCAGAATGTGGAAGGAAGGGATCTTATGAAAGATTTAAGAGGAGCTGCGACCTGCAGTTGAGGGACACAGTCATCCTAATGTGACCCTGCAGGGAGGGAGCCAGAGGAATAAATAGCCTGACCTCACTCTCCTCTCTCCCTCTCATTTCCTGCCAGGGCTCCTCATTGGCCAGACCAACCAGTAGCCAGAGGACAAGGAGCCCATGGATGTGGTCCATCCAGGACAGCCTCTGGGAGCATAGAGCAGGGTGGGAGGGTAAACAGAAGACATCAGATACAAGAAGCACACCAAGCACAAGCACGTGTTCACTTGCAGAGCTGGGACATTTTCACAGCTCATAGAAGATGATGGCCAGAGGAGGTGACAAGTGACCACCAGGGTGAATTATGGAAAGTCTAAGTATCTGAAGAGTAAGCCAGTGGGCACATAAACTTGCTCTAAATCAAAGCATGACCACTGTTCATGTATGCGGATTAGATGTACACAAACATACATATGCTCGCTAAATGATATGTTTACATCTAAGTGCTCCATATGTGCTATTGTTATTTATTCACGTATTTAACAAATACTGAGTTCTTAACATGTACAAGGTGTGAACAGGGTAATGTCCAACTAAAAATGACAGAAGCATACAGGTGCTAATTTAATTATCTTTAAATTAGCCTAATTAATTAGCTTTCAATTTAATTGCTAATAGTTTCTTCAGATGATCACATAAACTTTTAGCTTTCTTTAAAACTAAGATAAGAAAAGAAATATCCACAGCAAAAAACCCGAAACAACTAGATTAAAAAATACACAAAGGACTGAAATAGGCATTTCCCCGAAGAGAATATAGAAATGGCCAAAAAGCAGCTGAAAACATGCTCAATATGACCAACTGTTAGGGAAAGGCAAATCAAAACCAGAAGGCAATACTATTTCACACCTATTAGGGTGGCTATTATAAAAAATAGAGAAAATAACAAGAGTTGGTGAGGATGTGCAGAAATTGGAACCCTTGTGCCCTGTCGGTGGGAATGAAAGTGGTGCAGCTACTATGGAAAACAGTATGGTGGTTCCTTTAAAAATTAAAAATAGAATTACTGGGCCAGCCCCAGTGGCCTAGTACTTAAGTTTGGCGTGCTCTGCTTTGGCAGCCTGGGTTCAGTTCCTAGGCATGGACCTACACCACTATTCGGTGGCCATGCTGTGGCAGTGGCTCACATACAAAATAGAAGACGAATGGCAAGAGATGTTAGCTCAGGAAGAATATTCCTCAGCAAAAAAAAAAAACAACAACAGAATTACCACATGATCGAGCAATTCCACTTGTGGGTATATACCCAAAATAACTGAAAGCAAGGACTCAAAGGGATATTTGTATGTCCATTTTTTTTTTTTTGAGGAAGATCAGCCCTGAGCTAACATCTGCTGCCACCAATCCACCTCTTTTTGCTGAGGAAGACTGGCCGTGAGCTAACATCCGTGCCCATCTTCCTCTACTTTATATGTGGGATGCCTGCCACAGCATGGCTTGAGCGGTGCCATGTCTGCACCTGGGATCTGAACCGACAAACCCCTGGCCGCTGAAACAGAACATGTGCACTTAACTGCTGCGCCACCGGGCCGGCCCCCCTATGTCCATGTTTATAAAGGCACTGTTTGCAACAGTCAAAAGGGAAAGCAGCCCAAGTGTCTCTCAAAGGATGACTGAATAAACACAACGTGGGATACACATACAATGGGATATCATTCAGCCTTAAAAAGGAAGGAAATTCTGACACATGCTATAACCTGGATGAACTCTGAAGACATTATGCTAACTGAAATAGGCCCATCACACAGGGACAACTACTCTATGATTCCATTTATAAGAGCTACATAGAGTAGCCAAATTCACAGAGTAGAAAGGGGCTGGTGGCAGGGAGGACTGGGGAGTCATGATTTAACGGGTACAGGGCTTCAATGTGCGAAGATGAAAAAAGTCATGGAGACAAATGGTGGTGATGGTTTTACAACAATGTGAATGTGCTAAATGCCACTGAACTGTATACTTAAAAATGTTTAAAATGGTAGATTTTGTATTATGTATATTTATCACAATTTAAAAAAAAGCAGTACTCACGGATTCCAGCCCAAATCTTGTGGGTTCACATACAGAATACCAGCTCTGGAAACAGTGGCCGGCGTTGCTGTTCTTAAGTGATGAATCTCAAAGAGCAGCCTCATGGAGGGAGTGAGGGCTACGCGCTCATTGCTGGCCAAGGTCAGCACCTGGACAGAGCAGCACAGCATAAAGGAGGCCCTGTCACTCGGGAGCAGCCATAACAACACAGTCCTTCCCCCAGGAGAAGTGCCAAAGGCTCTGAGCTCACTGTCCCCAGTTAGAAGTGCAGTGTGAATAAAGATCTCAGTTCATCCCCTGGGGAGCTCACTGACCCTTGAGGAAGAAACTCCCCAACGTGGACTCATTCACGCCAACCTTTAAATAACTGTGGTAATTATTACTAAAAATAAGACATTTGTTCTAAGAGTTGATTACATGAAAAGGCCTGAATACCATAAAAATAAAACTTGTTTTAGAATCTGAAATACCACAATTATCAGTTGTCCCATAGAAACTGATGCAAGTATTAAAGATCTCTATGTTTTATGACGAACTATGTCTTGGTTCAGAAAACAGTAATTACTGTTAATTTAAGGAAGTTACTACTTCTGTAGCAATGACGATTACTGATTTCTTTCCTGACTCTAATGATAGACCCTGTGTTGTTTAAATGGTGTCTCACACATCTGTACGTCACCTTTTGTTTTTGTTTTTGCTGGGAATGGCGGATTAACCACGGCAAAATGCTTACGAATGCAGTATATGCATTCTGTATCCATAGGAACTACTTAATGTCAATAGTGAAATTTTACCAATTAAAGGACACAAACTTGTTCTTTTATTATCCAAGTATTTCATACTTGATCAAAGACAAGCTGTAACCATTTATGCCTAGCTCTTAGAAAATGGTAAAACGTGTATGAACTAAATACTTGGCTACCTATCTAACTCTCTTCAAAGGTGGTTAAATTTACAGAGACAAGAAAAATTTATTCCTTTAAATTCTTTAACAGGGAAATTAAGACAATAATCAGGAAAGCGCCACTTATCAAAATAGTCAACAAGTGAATGGCACTCTTAATACACTCCAGGCATTATGTTTAAGGTTTAGCACTGAGGTATTACTCACCTTGTTATCATCCATGACAGTATTTAGTGACTCAATCCACATGGGATCAATATCTCCATCCAGGACTATCCATTTTGGTCCATCATGCATAAGATTTGCTTGTTCTCGTAGAATGGATGAGAAGAGACCTATGAATTCAGAGTGACAATCCTAATATATATTGGAGTTGAGTGGTGTTTATTTCCAAAATAAATTTGTATTATTTCTACGGGAAGCTCTTTTATTAAGTAAGTAAATTTGCTGCCTCTTTCTGGTGGTCAATGAGTAATACCTTTCGAGCTATACTTGGGCTCCAGACCAATGGCAAGTTTCTCTTTCATGAGAAAGTTCCTTAACTTCTCTGACCGAGCTTCCCCAAATGTCAAATGAAGATGATAGTATGTTCCTTGAAGAACAGTTGTGGAGATTTATAGAAGGCAATGTACATGAAATTCAAAACTTACACCAAATTAAGATATTATTCTTTTTCATGCCCATATGTTCAGTATCTACTTCAGGCCAAGTATTAGTTTATTTCACCTTTCTCCATTTTTCTATAAAAATATCCAAGGGACATAATTCTAAAGCTAGAATGTTTGAGAAATGTGGTCATTGGCTTTATATTATCATTACTTAAGATCTATAGATAAAAACATTTAAAATCCAAAGTCCTTTTTGCCATTACTACATATGTAAGAATTGTGTGTCTTACACAGCGTATTTAATAGTTGCTGACTTTTCAAACGCTGGTATATAATACTATGGTGAGAAAAACTGTTGCAATGTATGCATGTGGAAGGTTTTGCTTCCACTGTGAAGTATTTTGTGTAGAGTATTTTATGGTAGAACCCGCCACAAGGCTTCATAAAGAAGCCAGCTACTTTTTCTAATGGTCACTGATTTGAGTAGCTTCCATAGACTTTCAGCATAAACTGATATTATTTCCTTCCTGCCACAGTCCTAAAAAAGAGTCAATTTTGATTGTCACACAAATTAAGGATACAATGTATTCATGATAAGAGGACGGAGAATGACAAGGTGTGCTTCTATAGAGAGGATCATCAGGGACGTCTTCTCTGATGTGACATTTGACCAGACACTTCAACAACATAAGGGAGCAAGCCACGCAGACATCTGTGGGGCTGCAGATGGCAGGAACATCAAGTGCAAAGGCCTGTGATGGGAGGATGCTCAGCATGTTCAAGGAAGAACAAGGAGGCCAGAGTGTATGGATGATAACAAGTGAAGGGCAGAGCACAAGAAATGAGGTCAGAGATGGGGAAGCGGAATACAATCACACTGAACCTTGCAGGCCTTGGATGAAGGCTGGATTCTAAGGGTAATGGAACCCACTCAAAATCGCAGAGGACTAACATTTTGAAGAGCGCCCTCTGTCTGCTGTATGGAAAATGAACGGCAGGGAGACCAGTGATGAGGATGCTGCAATAGGACAGGCAAGAGGTAATGGTGGCTTGGACTGAGGTGGTAGCTGCCAAGAAGGCGAGAAGTACTGGAATACAGTATATACTTTACAGGTAAAGCCTATAGGATTTGCTGTGAGGTTGAATGTAGGGCTTGAAAGGGAGAAAGGACTCAGGGATGACACCAAGCTAGTACATTTACTGAAATGGGAAGTAAGAACAGATTTTAACAAAGGCATCTGCTTGTCTGTAAATACTTTCGGGCAAGAAACATGTCCCATTGACTTTTGTCCCCGGCACCTAAAATAGTGCCCACCTGAAACTCAGTCAGTGTCTTGTATTAGGTACTGTTTCCCGAGGCGTTCATGTGGAATTCTTTCCTGGTTTACAAGGAACCCTGACATAATTGATGTGGGATAAAACACCCAGCTCTGAGCATGAACCTACTGAATGCAAATTGACCACTTATTCAAATCTAGTTTTAATTTATAGGTTATAGATGCTGTTGTGAGCTGCTCTATTTCCAATAACGCCAACACATAAACAGTAAATCTGCAACTATGACTAAAATTGGCTTGAACTGAGAAATGGTTTTCTGGATGAAAAAGAGAGAAATTTTTAGCATGTCAAAAGGGGAAATACTACTTGCCATCTTTCCATTCTCGGGTGGCATGATGTATGAAACCAAAGAGTTCGTCTGTTGTCACAGCTTTAGGGTTCAAGTCATTCCACACAGGTTTTTGTTTCATGTTAACATATGTTCGGTTCAGTGTTCTCAAAATCTGAAGGGAAGAAGGAAAGAAGCTACAAAAATTACTACTAATGTAAGCCAAACAGAAAGCAAAAGATTTCCAAAGGATGCTTTTATTCATTACATGTTCCTAGATATTCTGTGTTAAGATTGAGAATGGAAATAAATTTACATATGTACATTTTCATTACCATCTTGAAACACTTAATCCTACAATCCCTTAGGATCAGTTCATCTGATTCCTTGAACAATGTAGACTAGAGAAAGTCACTCTATCACTTGAGATTTTTAACCATGTGTGCATGAAGGACTATATGCAAATTAGTGCTCCTGCTCGTGTTATTAAAATCAACTCTGCTGTATATTTAGATTGTCCTTAAAATTTAGCCTGCACCAGAATGGCTTAGAGGGTGTTAACAACACAGATCACTGGGCCCCGTCCCGGAGTTTCTAATTCAGTAGGTCTAGGGTAAGACTGATAATTTTGTTTCTAATAGGATCCCAGGGGATGCCTGTGATGCTGGTCTGGATGTGCTTTAAGAGCAATAGTTCTCAACAGGAGATTGTCTTGACTGGAGGAAGAGGGCGTGCTACTGGGCATTCAGTGGGCAGAGGCCAGGGATGCTGCTAACATCCTACAAGGCACAGGACAGGCCCTACAATAAAGAGTTATCTGGTCCAGAATGTCAATAGTGCTGAAGCTGAGAAACCTTGATCTAGATAATTGAGGAAAAGAAGCCTTGAGGATAAGAATTACAAGATAGGTGCTTAATACAGTATATGTCTGTATAATTGACACCTTAAATCAAGTATCTGCCCTGACTATCCTTTTTGCTTTCTCTGAAAACCCCTGGCTCTTATTTTAGATATTTATCACCTAACCTACTCACAGGAGTTTTGAAGGACTGATAAACAGTTGCCAAATACTCTGGAATAATAAGTTCCTAAATAACATGGCCCTGAGCTTTGGTGCTCTACTTACATCAGCTTAAGTAAAGGTTGAATAGAACAGAATCAGTGAAGACTACATGAAAGAAATTGAATGCCTTAGGAATATTAAGCTTATATTTTTAGAAACCATTAATCTACTGGAAATTACAGAATTTAATTTTATCCTTCCTTGAACCATGCCCCACATTTGAAACTTACTCTAACAAAATAATTACAGGTCTATCAGTTATCTACTTTAATATTTCAATTATTACATTTTTCACTAGAAAAAATCCTATACAGGGCCTCTCTTTACAATTGTTCCACTTTGGGTTCTGATCTAAATACTGGCAAGTTCTATATACACCCATGCTCTAAAGTCTCATATGCCCACTCTGATTATTTTTAGTCATTGGCTACTAAACATGTTTATACCCAAGCACCCTGAATTAAAATGCATGCAGTTCTGCATACACCGTCTGCCAACCAAGAAAATAAGTATGTTGCCAGGACTGTCAGTAAGACCAAACAAAACCAAGCAGTGAACTAACAATGGGGATAATAATACCCATAGCACGTCATTGTGCAGAATAAATCACACAGAATGCACCTAGCACAGCACATAATGGTACCTCAAAAATGTGGGGTTTTGTTCCCTTCCTTTCAAGTTTTGTTTTGGCCCTAAAGAGGCCTATATGTCTGAGGGAGTATTGAAGAAAAATATTTGACTTTTTCTTAATGATATGGAGAGGAGAATCTAGGATAACTTGGAAAAGATAAGAAAATGGTTTTCATAAATGTGGGTAGGGCCAATCCAATCCTGCATGCCAAGTGTCTTATTCTAGAGTTTCTCAATATGTTTACTTTGGATAACAGAATTCAGGTATAGTTCTATTATTGAAAGGTGCATAAAATAGGATGGCACACATCTAAATGCATGAATAGGATGCTAAATATCCCATATGGGAAGTCCAATCTTCATCTCAGCTTACTTTTCCTATTTGAATGCAATCTTTTATTTGTTACTCTCTCCTTGTGCCCAATATAAAGAAAAATAGCGTCAACTGATTAAAGAACAATATTAGAGTCTCAGATTCTAACGCAAAATTATGGTGGACTTCACTGAAGGCAACTCTTGATTACAACTGAAAACAGGCCAAAAAAAAAAAAAATTTTTGCTCCTTCCATGGCTGAAAGCTAACAGGCAATTTACCTTACTCTTTCCTGTGCCTGCATTTCCAACCACGAAGACGGAGTGCCATACGGCCAACAGCTCCTCAAGCTGGACAACCTGCAGAACAAACAGCCCGTCACTGGTTTCCTTTAATGAGTTTGTGATTTAAAAAAAAACAACAAGGGGCCAGCCCGATGGCACAGTGGTTAAGTTCACATGCTCCGCTTTGGCGGCCCGGGGTTTGCTGGTTCAGATCCTGGGTGCAGACTTATGTACCGCTTATCAAGCCATGCTGTGGCAGACGTCCCACATATAAAGTAGAGGAAGATGGGCATGGATGTTAGCTCAGAGCCAGTCTTCCTCAGCAAAAAGAGGAGGATTGGCAGCAGATGTTAGCTCAGGGCCAGGGCCCCTCTTTCCCAGCAAAAGAGGAGGATTGGTGGCAGATGTTAGCTCAGGGCTAATCTTCCTCAAAAAACAAAACAAAACAAAACTCTACCCATTTTTTCCCCAATTCTCTCTTTACAACTCAAGTCAGGCCCCACTGACATTATATTCCAGGGAAGTTTAAACAGATGAGAAGTGCACACTATAGTTTCTCCTGGATCTCCCAACTCCGAGCATGGGAGTGAGAATGAAGGAAGACCATTACCCAGTGAATCAGTGACACAGGCAGCAGTGCAGCACAGTAGAACTTGGTACATGGCAGGGACTGCTTACAAAATTAACGACTCCTTGTGAAGTACGGGACAAAAGAGTAGATGGCCAATCAACATCTACAACTCAGTAGCGACTTCTCTAAAACATCTAAAATAGATGCTCTATATGTACTTCAATGTTCCTATAATGGCCACACCCAAATTGAGCACGCATATGCAGAAGCCTCTGATAAATCAGATGACGTCATGCATACACATTTCTCCTCCATTAAAAGCATGTACTAATGATTTTACTTCCCATTTTCTCTCAAATGGAGAGAAAAGAGAGCAAAATTAATTTTGGGTGCATGTCACCAAGAAGAACTAAGAAGTTCTATAAACTAATGAAAAGTATGCTTACATTTAAAACCATGACTTAAGCATATCTGGGTTTCTACCTTCTCAAAGAATGGGACTACAAAGTAATTACTTATATGGCCTTTAGTAAAGACCGCCATCTGAGAATGCTTTAAAGCATGTATTAAGATCATATAAAGTCAGTGTAATCTGTAAGTTCATGTTCTGGTTCAGGAGCAATTAGACAGTTACTCTCACTGCATATCCCAAGGGCTGCCATGACAGTACGCGCTCCTTTTACTTTGAGGACGAAGCTCTCCTCGGGCTGCAGGCGGAGCTCCAGGGTGGACTGCCTGACCATCTGCTCAAAGTGTGGTGCCCTCCTCCGTGGAACACCCAGGGCTGGGAACAGGTCGCTGACCAGGCCCAAAAACACAGGGACATCGTCGGTCACTATTTTAGGCATATTGAAGTCCCTTAATGCTCTCATGAGAACCTAGAAAGGAGAATAGAAAAAACTTTATAAAAAAGCCAAGACAGGGTCTTACAAACACCTACACAGCTGAAGGGGTTATCTTTAATCCTCCTGTCTGAAGCATGCGATATAGACACTGCTCTTTATTAGGGTGGCACTCTATCTATCGGAGGTGAAATGCTTACGAATTCACATATCAGAACACGAGAAGGTTCTGCCGACACCAGGGACAAACCTGAGACTAAAGTCAGCAAGGAGGCCCTGATCCTTCCCCGCCAGTTATCTGCTTAGCTCTGGAGGGAGGGTCTGAGGCCCTGCTCTCCTTGATCCTCCAGCTCCAGGATGTCAATTAACCAGGCTCATGAGATCACTTTACTCACAGTACTCTGAGAAGCTCAGAATGGTAAACTCAACCATTTGAAATTGGGATTTGCTCTATATTGGCTGAAAACCAAAGAGGGTTTTAGATTTAAAAGCATTAACTTGAACATCAGGGTGACTCTTACAGAAACAGGTAAGCATTCCAACAATAACAAGATAGCAGGAGAAAAAATAAATGCAAGAAAATCCTCACCCAATAGTGAATTGTGACTGAGAGGAAGAGAGAGAAAAATTGGAAAAGTAGAAAATAACATAAGAAATATTCTTTAATATGAAAAAAACCTCCCAGGAACAGTTTCTTTTTTTTTTTTTCAACTTCTCTAGTCATACTGCAGGTATAGATACTGCTGTATACCCATCCCTCTCACTACTGACTTAATAGAAAAAACACACAATGTGGCTGTTACCGTTTCTTCCCAGGAGGGAGAGTAGAAATTTCCTAGCAGCTCTAAATAACCAACCAAGCATTGCAGTGCTGTTAGGCAGTTGTCCTTCTGTGCCATTCTGCATGCCCATCTCACATCCTGTGAAACGGACATACTTTCTTCCACTAGCTTATGTTTTCACTGACTTTTTCAAGATTAACAGCCCAACTCAATCAGATTTCCTAAATGTTCCTTAGAGAAAATCAAACAGTAATTACTGAATTATTTGATTACAACTGCCAAAATACTTTTTGTGGCTGATATTTCAAAAGCACTTATAAAATCACATTTTCTTTCCTAGATTCATATCCTTTACTCAAGAATACTTGTGATCTTTTTATAACATAAGAAATGCCAGTCCTCAAAATATCCTACTTTAAAAATGATGTTACATTTTTTAAAAGTCATACCGTGCGCACCCCACCACCCAGGTATATACGTTCTTTCACGTGAAGCCGTTAAGTTACAAACTCAAGAATACTATACGAGCACTGCAATACCTGGTCTTCAGGTCTGTTTTTATCTCCTCGTTTCAGGGAGCCAGCTACAACCAAGACAGATTTAATAGCACGAAGTCCCCAATCATAATGATCCTAAAATCAAAACACAGGTATATTTTCCCAAAAATGTTATGAAGGAATAAGACTCTCATGCCAGAAGTAAAAGCCAAAAGCTAAAAGAAAAGAGTTCACATAAATCCATGCTTTAATGATGGAAAGTAATAATTTCCTCTCCTCTTGGAAACTGTGAAAACCATGTCCCTTCAGCATCCTCCTGCTTCTTTCGCCTGGTTCTCTACATCTGTCCGCAAATCTCTTCTTTCCACAGCATTTAGTTGTGGTATTTGCCCAAGGCTCCATTGGCCACTCTTGCTCTTCTCTCTCAATAAACGTGCTAACTCAGGAGATCAACTACTTTGATGTTCTCAAACCACAAGCACATTCTTCCAGTAGTACACTGACAGCCCTGCCATTCCACCTGCTCCTGGCCCGCCATCTCTAATTGCCCTAATTATCTACCTCGTAATCACTCAGATGCTCCAGTCCTGATGTTGGCACTTAATGCAGTCTAATCTGTATTATTAAAATTCAGTGATAAACCAGTACCTCTGAGACCTCCACATTATCCCCGAGGAATTCCTTTCCCAGGCTCTGAGCTCCTGGAGGACAGAGCCCATCTCTACTCACTTCTGTCTTCTAGGCCCTAGCATGGTGCACTACATGGGGTAGGTGCTCAGGAAAGGAGGACTGAATTAACTGGCTGATTACATATAATCAGCCTTCTCTCCTTTGCCTTCCATCTACAATCCACATAGTAACAGCTCTTCTCTCAAATGTCTCTTAGCTGTGCCTGTGGGAAAGTCACTTAATCTTTCCAAGCCTTAGTACCATCATCTATAAAAAGGCAGATAAAAGGATCTATCCACTTTCTAAGGTTGTTGTAGGAATAAAATAGCTAATCCTTTGTGGGCAGTGAAATACTATATGCACGTATAAATATGCCCTTCAATCCATTAGCAGATAATGAAATCAATTTAGTAGGTCTTGACCATCATTTTTGTCAGTAATGAAATAGCATACAACTGGGGGCTGGCCTGGTGGTGCAGCGGTTAAGTTCTCATGTTCTGCTTCAGCAGCCCAGGGTTTGCCCGTTCGGATTCTGGGTGCGGACCTACACACCACTTGTCAAGCCACGCTGTGGCAGGTGTCCCCCAATAAAGTAGAGGAAGGTGGGCATGGATGCTAGCTCAGGGCCAGTCTTCCTCAGCAAAAATAAGAGGATTGGTGGTGGATGTTAGCTCAGGGCTCATCATCCTCAAAAAAAAAAAAAAAAAAGAAACAGAGCAGAAAGGAATGAAAAATACCAGAGTATACTGCAAACGTTAAGAGTAAGAAGTGTTTGGTGAAAATTTTTGTTTCAGTTGTGCATGTGTGTGTGCGTGCCCCTGTGCATGTGTACTGCGTCTCAACAGAAAAAACATCTTTTACCGTGGGGCATGGTAAAAATCATTTGAAAGCCACTGATGTAGGAGTAGATTGGGGCTGGAGGAGAGAAGGAGAGGCGGGGAAAGAACCAGAGTTCAGAGGGCAGCGAGATTGGAGACGGGCTAAGAACTGAACGCAAATCTTGTTCCCACCACTTGTTAGCTGTGGACTTTGGGTGGGTTACTTTACTCAGTTTCCTCATCTGTAAAATGGAGCTAATAACACCAAATTCATAGATTTCTTGGAAAGATTAAAAAAAATAACACATGGTACCTGTTCAATAAATATTGGTTCCCTTCTTCCTCAAAACTATGATAATCTTTTCATCTTCTATTTTCTTCTAATTTTTATTCCATGTAAATGGGATCTCCTAAGTTCTTTGAAGTCAGAAATCTGAGAGTTTATTTCATTTGCTCGGAGTCTTACCCTCTTCATCATCAGCAGCAATAAATATATTAGTTGAATACAGTAGATGCTCACGAAATGTTTAAATATTACTACTGGAAATGGATAAGGTTGCAACTCCATTTTTCCTGGAGTCAATGACATTTTTTTCTTCTGATTTTTTCCCACTATGAAAGTATATGGGCTTATTAAAATATATATATAATAAAGAATAAGGAGAAAAATAAAAATTACTTACAATTTATTATCCAGAGACAAATGGTAGAAATCACATTGTATTTTCCAGTCACTTTATACGTATATAAAACACACAGTATAACATAAAACATATGCAAATTGTGTATCACATTCACAATTTGGTATGCTGGGCTTTGCATACAACACTGTCATAAATATTTTTCCATATTACTAAATTTGATATGATTTCCCAGCAGAATGTAAATTCAGTTACTAAAATGACAACATGAATTTCTCTCTCAGAGTCCAAATTTCACCCCAACAATGGGTAATTTAAAATGAGTATGTCTGGCAGTACAGATAACTGTGTGGTTGTAACTGTGGTATTTTAATACTTTCATCCTGGTACAGCTGCAAAATAATGTCACCAGGAACTAACGAAAGGTCATCAAAGGGACCAAAGTCGAAAGTGGCCACAAAGCTCATTTAAAAATACTGATGTTGAAACATATGTAATTTTTGTGGCAGATCAGTAACTTCAATGAAACCTCCAGAAGCTAATGACTGGAGAATAGAGAACGTGTAAGTTTGACCCATTTCAGACACCAGGGAATTGCACAGCAAAAGTTAAAAAAAAAAAAAAAAGCCAACTCTACCTTCAAATAAAGGATTACAACAAACGAGAAAATTTCAATTTAACATTTCTTGAGGTGTTCTCCAGAAAATCAGCTTTACCTGACTCTTATGAACACTCCTGCCTTCTCTCCCTAGAAAATACTATTTTCACCAAGAAAGGGAGGCATCATACAACTCCATTCATAATTATAGCATTGGTAAAGTTTAAAGAAAATCACATTGATAAAAACTACATTAAGTACAAATTAAACAGGAGACCTAAGATGCCTCAAGTTTAATTTCAGAAAAAAATTAAGAATTGTAAAATACAGATTTTAAATACTTTATGGAAAACATAAAATTACTCTTAAATGTCTAACTGTAATTTGAATGATAAATTACCCAGCATCTGTATTTCAAAAGCTGTTTTAATGGGATGTAAAAACCAAGGAAAAGTAACAAAAGACTCACCTGCTTGGAGAGGAGCTCCCTGCAGAGCGTGTACAACGTAATGAACTTCCGGGCCAATGAGCGCGCGTCCACAAAACCTTCAGCAACTAACATGATTTCGCAGATTAGCTCGATGTCAGGGGCCACCATGGCACAGGGTCTGAGATGTATATGAAATTTAGTTTTAAAACATGATAAGGTAATAAGTACAAATTGCTGAAAACAACTGATTAATTTGTACCAACATTTTAGCCATTCCCAAGCAGGTCACAATTACCTCTGTCAATCACAGCCAACAAAACCCTTCACTTCAACTAAAAAATGTCCTTTAGTTATGACACATAGAAAATGATGGAAAGTCTGAAAATGGCAGAAGCATGGGTGTAGGAGTTTAAGGGGAGTCTGTGGGTGTGTTCAGTAGACCAGTGTAAGCTGTCATTGCAGAAAGATGTCTTGTGCTAGAGTCCAGTCTTTACCTGTGGCCACTGCTGTGCTGGTAAATGGATAACAACCAGCTCTCTAAAAAATAGAATTTGCTGATTTCCATGGAATAAATACTTCTACTATGGCTGATTTCAATCTACCAACACAACACAACTAAACATGGAACTGGGAAGAGCTGAGCAGTAGCACACCATAATAGACATAAATAACCTAAGAGTATAAATATTCATAAAATAGAGTAAATTAATTAGGATGTCATGAGTTTTGAGTATTTATCACCTGTTTTTAATACAATTTATTTAATCCAGAGTTCATATAATTTAGCTTTTATTAGTGGCTGTGCTTAACAAACCCTTGCAAAATGCATAAAAATTTAACCACTAGCTCTTTGAGCTCATACAAGCCATCTCTAGCACACCACTGCCTGATGCCAACTTGCACAGACTTTCAAGAGGCTAATTTACAAAAACATAGGTTTCAAAGCCCCTTCTTTTTGGAGAGGGACTTTCAATAAGACCTCCCTAAAGACAACTGCCATTAACAGCAACACTTGAAAAAGTTCCATGCAAGTGAAGTCAACTGAAGTCCACTTCCACCTCATTGATTAAGTCTATCTAATATCTAAGGGGTAATAATATCAATCCTACACAAACTCTTAAGAAAATAGAGAAGAAGGGAACGTTTGCCAACTTATTCCATGAGGTTAGCATTACGCTGATGCCAAAACCAGATGAAGATATTATAAAAAAAGACACTGCAAACCAATATCCTTCATGGCGTAGATTTAAAAATCCTTAACAAAATAGTAGCATTTTGAATCCAGCGATACTCTCCTGCCCAAGTGCAGTTTATCCCAGGAACGCAACATTGAAGAATTGTTTAGCATTTGAAAAATCAATATAGCTCAGCACATTAACAGAAAAAAAGGAGAAAACCCATATGAAAATGACAAAACAACATTTCCAGAAGAAAAGATAGTTGAAAATTTTTACAACCTGAGGCTGGTCAAACTTTCTTAACTAGGGTAGAAAAAAACCCCATAAAACAAATTGATAAATTGTATTTCATCAAATTTAAAACTTCTATCTTTGATGGAAACCACTAAGAAAATGAAAAGGTAGGGGCCAGCCCAGTGGCGTAGTGGTTAAGTTCACACGTTCTGCTTCAGCGGCCCGAGGTTCACAGGTTCAGATCCTGGGCACAGACCTAGTGCCACTCATCAAGCCAAGCTGTGGCGGCATCTCACATAAAGTAGAGGATTATTGGCAAAGATGTTAGCTCAGCAACAATCTTCCTCAAGCAAAAGGAGGAATATTGGCAACTGGTGTTAGCTCAGAGCCAATCTTCCTAACACACGCACACACAAGAAAGAAAATGAAAAGGCACTGCCACAAATTAAGAGGAAAATACTTGCAACGTATCCATTTAACAAAGGAATTGTATACAGAATACAGCACTTCTCAAAAGATGGCACAGGAATGGCCAGTAAGTTATGTGAAATGATATTCCACATCATTAGCCCTCATGGAAATACAAACTAAACTCCCAATGACATACCACTACGTATCTATTAGATTCGCTAAAACTGAAAAGACTGATAATACTAAGTTTTGACAAGAACGTAGAGCAAGCGGAATTCTCCAACATTGATGGCGAGGGTGTAAAAGGTACAACCATCTTGGAAATCAGACTGGTAGATTCTAATAAAGTCAAGCATGTATTTGCCACATGACTTAGCGATTCAATTTATCCAAAAGAAAACACATGTTCACACAAAGACTGTACATGAATGTTCACAGCAGCTTTATTCACAATAGCTCAAACTGGAAACAACCCAAACGTCCATCAAGTGGTGAATAGATAAACAAATTGTAGAATGTGTGTACAATAGAATACTAATAGGCAACAAAAAGAAACCAACTACTGATACACTCAACAACTTGGATGAATCCCAAAACCATAATATTCTAGGAAATAAGACAACACAAACGAGCATATACTGTCTGATTTCATTTATATAAACTCTAGGAAAGACACATTTATCCTAAAGTCACAAAGTACATCAGTGGTATGGTGGATCAACTTCAAAGAGGCACAAGAGAACTTCCAGGACTACTGGAAACATTCCATATCTTGATTGTGGTGGTGTTTTCACCAACTGTACATGAAAATGGGTGCATTTGATTGTACAAAATTATACCTGAACGAAGTCGATTTAAAATACGAGTTAAACATAACTGGTTCGGATGCAATAGCTCAGGTCCTCTGACACACTGCTAATAAGTACACATATTGGTAGAGTATTTTTGAAAAGCAGGTCATCAATAGGTATTTTAATCATTCACCAAATACTTCCACATCTAGGAATCTATTCTGAGTAATACTTTGAAATTAGGATAATTCTTCATGTGAAGAGATGGTTATAACCCGCTATCTCATGATCATAAAAGATGGAAGAGAAAAAAACAAACTCTACAATTCAGACAATAGGAAATGTTTAAGAAAATTATGGACGAGCCATGAGAGACACTATTTTGGAGCTACATAAAATGGTATTTCCGAAGAATTTTCAGTAAGATGATAAAGTACTTATGTCAAAATATTAAATGAGAACTAAATAAAAATCATGCTAACCTAATAGCTTAACTCCACAAAATGTGAATTATAAAAGAGACTAGAAAACATATAACAAACATTATTTCTGGGTGACAATATTGTAAGCTTTTGTTTATTCTTTCTCTATTTTCCAAATATTCTATAATTTGTGAATATTATGTTTATAATAAAAATATCATTACAAAAGACCTAGTATGAAATGTTCAAATGTGCCATGCAACTTTTAAATGACGATTTTTGAGTCCTGGTTTCTTTTTCACTCTTTAAAGGGATCCCAAAGAAATAATAAGGGGTTTTCCATAGACATTCCCAAGTAAAAACAAATTATTTAACAGTGCAAGCTAGCAACGTTAGGTGGCATGAGTGCTCCAGATGCTAGGCCACAAAGCAGAACACTTGCCTGAAAAGAGCTTTGAGATTTTCCGGTAGTTCGGTACGACCAGCGTATCCTGGGTTCATAGTAATAAATATTCCAACTGATGGCTTCAGCGTGATAGCTTCCCCAAGAAATACAAATCTACCGTAAGAAGAATGCTGATGAAATTAAATGTGTTCATTGAATACGAATGCACACTGACAAATGCAAACCACTGCAAAATGCAAATTATTATTAGGAAGCTGTTTATTCTGTGTAATTTTCTTTAAAACTCATGAGCATACATATTTTGAATATGTTTTGAAGCATGCTTATTAAAAATATACTCCCTTCCCCCAAAGGAATTACAAATATGGGAAGTATTCTTTTATATTTTTGCAAAGCCATAGGATGCTAGAATATAAAAATGAGGACTTGACTACTTTGACAGTTAATGAAAGGTGATGCTATTTTTGCCTTCCATGTGGGCTGCACCTCCTTGAATGAGGTACTGCCCAGACAGAGAATGCCCATGCTAAGAGCAGAAAGGGACTCCTTGTTCAGTCTTTATCTTGTCTATTCGCTCGCCCTCCCTCTTTCCCTTCCCTACTCCCATTTATGCACCAAACATCTACTGACTACCACTGAGCAGTAGAACAGTGTAGTGGTTATGACAGTGTGCTCTGGAGCCAGCCTGTGAGCATTCAGAGACCAGCTACATCACTTTATTCATACTGCAATTCCCTTACCTAATTAGAAAAAAGGGATAATGCTATTACACACCTTACTGGATCATATGAGGATTAAAAGAGATTATATATATAAATGGCTAAGGGTACAATACCTAGATCATGGTAAATACTCAACAACGTTAGCTATGACTATTGCTATTATTATCACTTGAAGGCATTGGAGAAGCAGTGAAAGATTCTTGGAAAGATTTGCAAGGGCCCAGTTGGGCTGATGATGGCCAGGGCAATGGAATGATCAGGGGCTGTAGGAGCCAAACTGAAGAATAAGTGGAAGGAAACTTTCAAATAGGGTAAATGAGACAAAATATAAGGCTTTCTCTTGTTGAGAAAGGGGAGGGCTGAAGCAGTTAAGGAACTGGGCCTGCATCACAGAACAGGGAGGGAAAGGAGACAGCCACAACTTTTAGGACTAAGAGCTTCTTAGATACTACATCACTGAGAGGTGGATTTTGTACAGTGAAGGTAAGAATGGAGAAATCCTCATTCCCTGAATATCAGGCAAGGGAAGGCAGGCTGGCCTCGCAGGGCTGCGTGCAGAGAGGTGGCTACAGTAGCAGAGTAACTGACTGCTCTTCCACTATACGTAGCAGGGATAGCCACGAGTCAAAGGTGGGGACCGCGATGGGGGAGAGCTAGCAAGATGCTGGAAGGCTGCACAGTTGAGACATGGTCCCATCTCTTAAATCCTCAAGTGTAAAGAGAATTTAATAAAACTCATGAAGTCAGGAAGGAAGCTCGCTGTCCCCCTCTGGGCTAGCATGAAGATGAGCAGGTACAACTCACATACATGCAGACATGGAGAAAGAGGAGACTATCAAGAAGTATGGTTGGGAGTTTTCAGAAATCCTTCCATGGAATGTTTATACATTCTCCATCAGAGAGGACGTCCTCAAATGACATTTGGGTTACATCAAGTAAGATTTTGACTAAAAGCCAAATCAAATATGTCTGGGGATCAAAGAGGAAAGATCTTAACTTCTCCCACATGGCATAAGAATAGGGGCAGGTAAGGCAAGAGACCTCAGGTGACAGGGACCTGGTATCTCAGAGCCATGTGACGGAAGGACTGAGAGGTTTTCTAGAAGGTGGAAATATCCAGGTGTATCTACAATAACTGGAAACTTCTACAATAGGTTCACAGTTTCAAGGGGCTCGAAAATCTTTCCCTGATGGGGAGACTGAAATGTTCCTATGGATAAGACAGCTAGCTGAGAAAAAAATCCCTAATAAATGGGAGTAAATAGGTACGCCAGATAAATGAAATTGCACTGTATACAAAAAATTTTACAAAGAAAACCACAATTGTCTACTATAATACTTATTTCTAAAATTAGGCCATCAAACCCTAAGTGCCAGTCGTGTTTTGTCTTTTGGGGTGTGGCATCATGTTGAGAAGTGGTTGGGTTCTGCATATATTTGGAAAGTTTTTGGCCCACGTAACTGCAAGAATGTGAGAGTGTAATCTACTGGGATGGGACACGTAACAAAGCAGGTGTGGCGGAAAGGCCGGGATTTCAGTTTTGTATATATGAAATATGAGAGGCCTATGAGACAAATAGAGCCCCGAAATGCCCCAATGGGCATTGTCTATTTAAGTCCAGGTATCAGAGAAAGGAGGTCTGGCAGCTGGTAGCCAGCAGCACACACATGGTATTGAAAGCCATGTGATGATGAAATCACCAAGGGAACAAGTGTAGACAGAGAAAGAAGAGGTCTCAAGATTGAGGCCTGTGACATCCAACATTTATAGCTCAGGAAATAATAACAATAAAAAATAGCTAACACTGATTAGGGGGGTGTGGTGTCCTTGAACCCATGTAAAGACAATATGTCATGAAGAAAGGAGGAGCCAACTGTGTCAAAAGCTGCCAGAAGGTCAAGTAAAATCAGAACTGAGAATTGATCACTGGATTTAATGTCAGAGTGGGTATTTATTTTTTAGGTGATTAAAATAATGTAATATACCTTTGTTGTATTCAACACTTAAAAACCACTAATAAAAACGGGAGGTTATTCAAAATAATTATTCAAAATTAACCAGTCTCTCTTATTTTATCCATTTCATGAAACAGGGAGCAGCAGCACAGACTGCGAAGGTGAGGTTTACTGCATTATTCCACGTTACTCTTTCTATTTGCAACAGCAGGAAAAAACCACATGCCACTCACCTCTTTTTCCTGTTTCTGATGGCATCGTGTATCATTTTCACTTGTACTGCCACCACGGACAGAACTTCCACAGAAATTCGATTGAACTCGTCAAAGCAGCCCCACGCTCCTGTCTGCACCAATCCCTTATAGATATTTCCTACGGACTAAATGACGGAGGGAGGCATCAAGAATTTAACAGAAGGGGATTTTAAGCTATTATTTTGAATCATCCCAAATCAGAAATAATGTTCAAATACCTCGTTTTATTACTAACTTACTTTGTAGTCCATCTGCTCTGAACAGTTGAATACATAAACCATCATGCCAAGGGCACGTCCAAGATCTTTGGTGGTTTCAGTTTTCCCTGTACCAGCTGGGCCAGCTGGGGCCCCACTCATAGTGAGGTGAAGTGACTGAGTTAAAGTAATGTAACACCTTTAAGCAATAGAAAACACAACTGTTATAGGCTAGGAGGAGATTTCCAGAAAACATTAGGGGCAACCCAATTTTTTTTAAAGTTTAAGAAGTTCAGGTCTAGAATGTGGTAGTAGCCCAAAATATTGATATATCTCTGATTTGTTCATGGCAATAATAAGAGTCAGAATAACATTTTATATCAAATTTATTTTTAAATTGTCTGTTTAAAATTAATAGAAAAGAATGTACTGCTTTATCTGTTTGTTTGTCTCATTTCCTAAGAACTGTGTGTTTATAACACGATTTGCAATGTCATTGAGTATATCATATTTCTAGGTAAAGATACTATTAAATGGCAGACAACATCTTAAACTACTGTTTATAAAAGAAAAACAAAAGAGAAATATTGCATGATGAATGAATTAAACCTTGACTTCATTAAACTGCTACTTATGAATACATTGAGATGAGATATGTAAATATAAAAAAATACACAGCATGCAAATAATATGTACCTATTTCAATGTATAAAGCAAATATACAAAGATTTATTATATTAAAGTTTATTATATTAAAATGTATTTTAGGAATTCATTTTGAATGTATTGCTGCATGCATTTAGATTATGATAATACTTATTTTTGCAGGAAAGACTCAGAGGTTCCTAGACTGAGGCAAATTATGCAAAGACAGAGTTTAATACTAGTAAAGGAAGGAAAACTAATGAATAGCAAGGACCTTACACAGGGTTTCTGCAGATTTAGAAATTATTTTTGACTTACTACAGACGGCAGATCCAGCGGGAAGATGTATGCATGGATGTCAGAAGACCAGGGGTTAGTGTCTACTTTGCCAACAATCTTAAATAAGTTTTTTGACATCAACATGCCTCAGTTTTCTCCTCTATAAAATGATGTTTATTGTAGGAATATATTACGAAAGCCAAAGGTAAATGCCTTTCAAAGCACTATGCAAATAGAAGCTATTACTTATGAAAATGGAAAGCATTTATTTTATGGCCATCATCTGGTTTAAGTGCATCCTGCAATGAATATGGAGTGGACAGACCCCTGGAAAAGGAATTATAGCACTTTTCGTAGTGGAGACTACCCCTAATCATCTTTTCCTGAGGTTCCAGATTTTGGCTGGATATATGGACACCTATATGCAGGCTGCAGACTACCCTTCTTACCTCCCTTCCAACAGGTGTGGCCAAGCGACCAAGCTCCAACCAACCTGTTCTGTGCTAAAATAATGTGTGCAAACTCTAGGATGCCTCCTTCAAGATGTTTTCCCCTTTCCACTGGCTGAAACATGTGTGGAAGCCACAGCTGGCATATCAGCCACCTGCCAGCCTCCACGGCTGCTGGACCACACTCCTCTGGACTGTTACACAAGTGAGACATCTGCTTCTGTGATATTGAAGCCATTATATTTTGGGTCTCTCTGTAACAGCAGCTTAGTCTGCAGCCTCCTAACCACTCCACCTGTGTTCCAGCTCACGTCTCTCAGTAAAAAGCTGGTTGATGACCTAAGTCCTTGAACTTGCCCACAAGTGTAAGAAGGAGATGCTATCTTCCCTGCCTCCCCCAAAGGGACGGTCAGCATCAAACGAGCCACAACAAAAGTGTTTGAAAGGCATCATTGTGTTAACGTAAACAATTAGTAAATAATCCACAGAATGCATGGAAAAGAAATGCACACAACGTGAACATCTCACACTATGAGAAGAACATTCATCTTTCAACTTTCAAACAAACCACAGTGATTTTTCCTTAAGAAGTGAATAACCTATTAGTCCTTGCATTTTGATAAACTTTAAAATGCCTCCTCCCCTTTTCTCCTATGCCCTGTGTCTCCCTTCCTGTCGTCTCTATTTACGATGGCACACATATATAGTGGACTCCTAGCATCTACAGTTTTGAGTATTCTCAAGCGATTTTGTCAAGCTACAAATTTTAATCTCTCACGCTGAAAAAACAGAACATACATTAATTACCCAACTAAGATAGTGAACATTGACTTTAAGTTAAGACAAGTTAAAGAGAACTGAATTAGAGAAACAGAATTACAAAAGCCATACGAGTTATCAATGATGAAATCAGGAGCAGATTAACATGTGCAAGAACAATCAGGAAGCTGGTGAGAGAATTCCGCCAACCTCCCAGGACCACCAGAACAACCCAGCTCTATAGACTTGTATGGAAACTATCTACACTTTTCTTCCTACATAAATTGTATGGTACGGTGGTCCTTGAGAAATGAGAACACTCCTATGATCTTGAGGTATGATTTCTCTTTCACGAATGCCAAGGATTAAATGTGCTTTCTCCCACCAAATAATTCAGTAGAGGTTAGAATACTAACACAGAATTTCATGTCAGTATTTCATATCCTTACCTCTACAACGTTCTGACCATGTGTGTATATTTACCTGGAGTCAAGTGGCAATGAATACAATAAAAGTAACCCCTTGACATACTTGAGCCACACTGGCTCTCTGTCTATCCTTTGAACTGGCCAGGCTCCTTCTCCAAGACACAGGGCATAGGAGGAGGCATTTGGAAACTCTGTACTTGTCTTTGCCTGTAACTTTCTGCCCCAGGATGTTTGCATAGCTGGTTCCTTGTTATGGTTTAGGTCTCAGCTCAAACGTCCTCTCACTTGATCTACAGTAGTAGACTCTTCCTTCAAGACACTTTCTAACATATCACCTGTTCTATTTTGTCACAGCATGTATTACCACCTAAAATAACTTTGTCAAATTTTTTTTATTGTTCCTCTTCATTCCCAGGCACTCACATGACACACTCAACTAGAAAGTGTGCTCTGTGAGAACAGGAACCCTGCCTGTTCAACAGTGGAACAGTGCTTAGCACAGTGCATCATAAGTATCTGTTGAATCACTTAATGGATCTAAGTTCCCCTTCTTTTCTTTTTTTTTTTATAAAGATTGGCACCTGAGCTAACAACTGTTGCCAATCTTCTTCTTTTTTTTTTTTCCTGCCTTTTTCTCCCCAAATCCCCCCAGTACATAGTTGTATATTTTAGCTGTGGGTCCTTCTAGTTGTGGCATGTGGGACGCCGCCTCAACATGGCCTAATGAGCAGTGCCATGTCTGTGCCCAGGATCCGAACTCTGGGCCGCCGAAGCGGAGCATTCGAACTTAACCACTCGGCCATGGGGCCGGCCCCTCCCCTTCTTTTCTTACTTTCACTGTATGTAATCCTTCAAAAATGAATTTGAACATAGGCAATTCCTATTTTTACTCTTCCAATAAAGAGATGCAGAGGGGAGGTGGTTACAAATCCTGACATCAGGATATTAGCCATAGATAACCAGAGAGAATGAACTCAGTGATCAAACATGCTGACTTGACCCATACTCCTCTGTCACGATTTCATGACTTGTATTCTGTATAGCATCAGTAATTCTGCTTCTCTAATGTGGTTCTCTTTAACTTGTCTCTAACGAAAGTCAATGCTCACTATGTTACCTAATTAGTTCATTTACACATATTGCTTTCATATTGTTTCCCAATCGGTTCATCATTTTCTCTCATCTCTTTCTTTTCAATCTCACACATCCTTACCCATGCTGGGGGACTTTTCTGGATTGGCTTTTTCCATCTGACTCAAACTTATCATTGTTACCTGTCAGTTAGAGGAGTGATCACTAGTCGAGGACTGTTCCCTAAATATTCATAGAAGTACTGGAACTGGGCATCGCAAATATGCACAAAGCAGTGTTTCTGGGTGTCCTCCCACTGGTGACGAAGTTGAGACAGCCAAGCAAAGGCTTGAGGACTGACAACCTAAAAACATCACATGATCATTACGCATAGGGCACTGATAGTTTTGAGGCAACAAACTTAATCTAATCAACTGTCTTGTTTCACATTTTATTTCTAAAAATCAACTTTATTGATTCACATTTTATTTCTAGAAAATCTCACAAAAGGGAAATCTCTTGCATGCTACTGCAAATTGTAATTGCATGTAGATCGTTGAATAGTTAATCAGAAATATGCGTGTGCAATAAAAGTCTTCATTTTAAGAAGGCTTTTACTGTAAAACAATATTGATTTGTTTAAAACACTTTTTCCCCTTTTATGAATCACCTCGGGGACATGATCACTTTTCTAACTTTATACTCACATCACCAAAATCAGATGGAAAAATACACCCTGTATGAAAATGGATGGCACATAGTCCATAATTTCTCCACGTTGGAGGTACAAATAAACAATACCTTCCACAAAGTTCATTTGAAAATCAGTACAGAGATTTCTTGCCTCATTTTAAATTAAATCAAATCTATCTTACTCAATCCTATCCATTCTTCTTCCAGTTTGAAAACATAATTCTAGTCTCTTTCAAGATACATGTGACCCTAGGATTTCTTGGGAATCACTTGAAGTTACCAAAATTATTGTCTCTATGAGATATCTATCTAAGTCTCAACACTGCATATTTATGTATATTACAGGATCAGGAATTAGATAAAGTCTATATCTCTTTTAGTACAAAATAAAGGACATATTTTAAATCATAATTTATCCTGCTGTAAGATAATCATCACTGGTAAAACATAATAAAATATGTGAGAAGGTACAAGGTCATATTCAGAGTAGCTATCAATGGTTCATTATCAAAATAAGAATAGAACCATGTGCCGAATAACAACATTTTGGTCAACGATGGATCACACCTGATGGTGGTCCCTTAAGATTGGTACCATATAGCCTAGGTGTGTAGTATGCTATACTGTCTAGGTTTGTGTAAGTACCTTCTATGATGTTCACACAATGACGAAATTGCCTAATGACACATTTCTCAGAACGTATCCCCATCATTAAATGACACATGAATGTACGTGGTAAGTGGTGTTTTTGCAAGGATCAGTTTTGGATTAGCAATCAAAGAATATTATTCACTAATGGTCCTGAACATGGATCAAGAAGTATTTTTTAAGTTTATGGCTTACACAAAGAAACATTTGCTTGCACTTTGTAGTGAGAATTAAACTTCACTTTGGTCTTAATAAATTGAGAAAGAACTAGAAAAACAACAGAAAACAATTCACAATACACACATGCATTTAAATTGTGAAAGGAACTGTCTTGATTTAATACCATCACCCCCAAAAACAAAAGGGATTTGGAGGAAGTAGGTGATGGGCATGACATACGAACGTTGTTCAGTAGACAAGCATACTTCCATATTTGTAAGGAGGAATATTTTGGAAAAAGGGTGAGAATTCTCCTTTCACATTAAACACTGCCAGTATCTAAGAGACACATGGACTTTTAAAAGAGATAGGGAAAGGTTATTAATGCACGGAAAGGATTAGAAACTAACTTCTTTAAACAAAGTCACTTAGCCTTAAAAGGGAAAGACAAGGTGTGACCAATATTTCTCTTTCTTTGAAAGGAAAAAAATCAAAGGCACACAGAGACAGTTTAAAGGACACACAATCTCATTGCTATTGGCTGGGTAAGATCCAGAGGTGATAATCACAGGCCAAGGGACCAAGATGATTAAGGGTAGAGAAGCCAGAAGACAGAGAAATGAATAGGGTGACTTATGGTGGTTCTTCCATCCTGGGTTCATTTTGGGATGATCTGGGTTAGAGGCTCCTGACTTGGCAAAATCCTTTGGGATAACTCTCATGAGAATATATATTAGCTAACCCAAATCAAACTCACCCAAAGTAGGTACAGCTAACTTCCCAGGGCTAATTAAAATAAAACAAACTTAGAAGACAAACAAACAAACAATGACTTTCTCAGAAGTACTCTTGACAATAAACACCACTTTCAGGAAACAACAAAAATACATGAAATTTCTACAAGCAACTTGCCTTTTGAGAAATAAGTTTTGCCACCACATCTCTGGCATGGACATCTATGGTACAAATTGTCATGATCTTCTGCCTATCTCCAGGTGGAAGCTCTCCCAGCAAAAGTGCAATCAGTGTATTCAACTGAGAAATCTAGAAGGAATTTTTTTAAAAGGAGGTCGGGTCACAAATATAGAATCCAACAGCCCAGTAGTCTTCATATTTGTAAAAAGCCCTTTAGTTTACAGAACAATT
The DNA here is from genome assembly GCF_021613505.1 of Equus quagga. Lineage (NCBI taxonomy): Eukaryota > Metazoa > Chordata > Mammalia > Perissodactyla > Equidae > Equus > Equus quagga. Next base: position 78,342,366 of record NC_060274.1, on the reverse strand, counting down.
TCAAATGTTATCTCAGCTGGCCCTCAAACAACACTGGGAATAGGAGATGGAAGAAGAGATGTTATTAAATTAATTAATTGACATAAAGTAAATATTATTACCATCGCCCTGCCCCACTCCCCGCCCCTGAACTGAGACTCAGAGAAGACAGGTGAACTTGCAAATAATGACAAAGCCAGAGGTAGAAACAAAGTTTCTTGGCTGCACTGAACGGACCTATTACCCTCATGATGATCTAGTCCACAACTTTGCTGGAGTACAAATGACTACAAATTTTAGAAGGTCAAATTGAGCTAACGTCTATAAAAGTATAGCAAGAACTAAATATTAAGCTTTTTTTTGTTTTTGGGGGTTGGTTTGTTTGTTTTTTGCATAGGAGATATGAAGATTACTCAGAAAACATTTAAAACATAGAGCTGAAGACTATCTCACTTGTTATGTCATATCCTTAGTCTAGTTTAGGTTTATCAATTTCTTAGATGAATATTTTTCAAATTACTGGTCTCTTCCCATAGAATGGAAAGGGATTAAATGGAATGGAATGACCTGGAATAGAAAATGTTGCATTATAGTAGCAAGAGCGTGTATTGTTTTCCGAAACTTATTTCAGTTTCAGACTTTTGAGTGTATACATACATGTGTAAACTTATCTGATATAAAATACTTCCTGCTGTTAATTGTGGTCAGAAAGGTTTGAAAGATACTCACAATTCTGCCTTATTCCAGGGTAGCCTATTGTAAAATAATACTGCCCCCTTTCCTTTTTCGCTGTTCAAAGGACAGTCAACTATAAACTGTGAGTTCCTCAAAGAGTTGCTAATAAGTAAATATGGCATATTACCAGAGCTTCTCAAACGTTTGTAGCCTACTGTCAAAAACATGTTCCCTATAGTACTATTGTCACATCCCAGAAAGTATCAAACACTGCACACTTCCCTGAGACTGCTTTGTGGCTGAAATGAAGAAGGTTATGTAACTATCGTAAGAATGGACAAGGAAGGCACGAAGACAACAACCATAACATGCACAATTTACACTAAAGGAGAATGGACAACATGCCAGGCATTGACTAAGCATATTGCCTATATCATCTCACTTAATCTTTGCAACAATCTATTATCATCCTAATTTTTCAAATGAGGAAACTGAGTCACCGACATAGGGACCACATTTACCAAGCAGGGGAGGCGGAATCCCAACCCAACAGTCTGACCTTAGCGCCTGAGGTCTTACTGTTCACATCACATGGGTTCCCTGTACCAGCCTCCAGAAGACTGACCCACCTACCACCTTCAAGTTGGAGAAACTGTGACTGTGCAAGACGCATTCCAGAGAGACTTAAAATCAAACACAATGGAAAGGTGGTTCTGTGTCTCTCTTGTTCAGTGCTTTGTCCTCAGAGCCACTGTGGTGCTAGCTGTCAAACAGCAGGTGCTCAGTGAGTGTTTCCCGAAACAGATAAATGAATGTACCACACACATGTAAGTTTCTCAACAAAATTTATACAGATGTTGATTAGAAGAGAGGTGTTTTGGCATTGGATATTTTCTCATCAGAGTCAAGATTCCCAGGCTTTACAGTCTCAAACCTTACATCAGTACCAGTATTTGGTTAAAAAGAGTTGGTTGTAACAACAGTAATAAGATCTCATGCCTTGTAAGAACCCTTATCATTTCAAGGGCTTTCACATGCCTTGTCTGGTCTGAGCCTCCCTACAACCTCTGATTTCTCCATTACTGATTTATTTTTCACCAACATTCAGTCAAGTGAAAGATGATTTAAAATACAGCTCGCCAACATTATATGCACAGCATCATATGTTAGGGATCTTATATTGTCTCTCGAGATTAAACCTTCCCAATGATGCTCTTTTTCAAGTGATAAAACTCTGTTCACATAAAAATAAACAGTAGTTATAAAAAATCTATCATTTGGGCAGTGGCATCAGGCAGCAATTACTATATGGTTGTACTATAATTGAATACAAGTTTATGGTCTGTGACATAAAAAATGTTCCTTGATAGCTTAGATATCTATCTATAGCCTATCATGTAATTAGCATTTCTTCTTGCCCTTGATCAAAGCAGTATTACATGATTTTCTACTGGCTCAAGGATGTTTGCCTCAAGTCAATTACCTACAGCCCTCCGAAACTCATGTGGCTGTTTTCCTGGTACATCTTGGCTTTAGCTGGAGCATAAGTACAGCTTATCTTGAACCAGAAAGAAGCTAACCTGCAAGTACAACCAAACGCCTGTGCATAAGCACAAGGCCCTCCATGACCTCCCACCACTCCTCACATCACTCCAGGCATTCTGGCCTTCTCTTTGTTCCTCCATCAGGGCAGCTTCAAGGCCACAGAAACTGTTCCATCTGCCTGCAGTCACTTTCCCTCTGACCTTTGTACAGTTGGCTTCTTCTCATCGTTCAAGTCTTAGTTCAAATTCACCTCCTCACGTCAGCCTTCCCTGGCTGTCCTATTTTCTATTACCCCCTACCCAATTATCCTACATGTTCCTATTTTATTTTCTTCATGGTGCTTACTAGTATCCTATCAGTCACTTATTCATTTCCTTGTTTACTGTTTGTCTCCTCCACTTGACTAGAAGCTCTAAAGGAGCAAGGCCCTTATTCAGTACAACACTGCCACACCTAGCACAGTGGCCGGCATAAAATATGTTCTCAGTAGACATTCATTATATGAATGAAGGAAGAGAGAAAGGAACAAATGAATGACAGCAACAATACACAGCAGAACAATGCTTTGTTCTCTCCTTCACTCATTCACGTGGTAAGACACATGTGGTTACTCTTTCCAGGGCGTACAGGCCAATGAAGAATGCAGAAAAGCAATTATAATTGTTTTGCTAGGGCAAGTATAAAGTACTATGACAGCACACAGAAATAGGGCCCTGTCTAATCCAGGGCTTGGAAAGACATTTTGGAGGAGAAGTTATTTATGCTAAGACCTAAAGAATGAGTATCATTTAGGTTGTAGAGAACTTAGGGGTTGGCCGCACAGGGAAGCAGTGTTTAAGCCACAGGAAGCAGCCTGTGTGACAGAGCAGGTGTCAGGGAACTGAAGGAAGTCTAGAATGGCCAGAGGGGGAGAGAGAGGCAGACCAGGTGCACAAGGACACCAGAGAGGGGAGCAAGGGCCCAAACGCGCAGGGCTAGGCCAGCTTAGTGAGGAGTCTGAACTCCAATCCAAGGGCAATGAGATGTTGCTGAAGGGTTTGGGGAGGTGGGGTGAGAACGAGATTTGTGTTTTTTGAAGACTTCTCTGCCTGTAGTACGATGAATTGGAGGGAAGTAAGACTGGAGAAAGACCAGAGAGGGGGATGCTATGCTCATCCAGGTGAGAAAAGAAAGTGGTTGGGACTAGGATATTAAAGCGGTGGAGAAAACAGTGAGACTAGAGACATTTAGGGCGACTGAAGAGATTTGCTGGCTGACTGGATACTGGGTGAAAGAAGAGTCAAGTGGGCTTCAAGTGTGAGCAACTGAAGAACGTTGATTTTTTTTTCTGAAGTTGGCAAGAGTGGAGAAACAGGTTTGAGAAGAGTGAATATATTTTGAACGTTCTACGTTGGATATGCCTGTAGACTTCTAACGGAAACGTCCAGTATGCTCCTGGCTGTGCTTCAGGAGAGAAGTCTGAGCCAGGGATCAAAGGCATCAGCATGTTACAACAGAAACTCAGCAGCCATCGAAGTAATGAAAATGAAACTAGCTAGGAATATGTGGTGTGGTGAAAAGAAAAAGGGACCTAATATAGAGCCACAAGGAGGAGGAAGAGGGGAAAGAAAACTGAAAAATAGCCCAGGAAGCAGGTGGAAAAATGGAATTAAAATAAACATAAATATAAGGGAACAGAGTATTTGAAGATGGAGGAAGTGTTTTCTAACATAAAAAACAGACTCAGTCAAGTGGTAGAAATGGGTCATGGAGAGAGCAGGAGATGAGAAAAGGGAACAAGAGAGTAGGGATATTTAGTTCTAAAAGTTTCATTATAATAAAAGTAAGAGAGATAGAGCAGGAAATGGAAGGAGATGAGGCATCAAGGAACAATTTTTGGTGGTTATTTTGAGAGAGACTTGGGAATATTTAATTGCTCATGGGAATGAGCCAGAGTGAGAATTTGAAGACACAGTAGAAAAGGTAGTCAGGAAAATCCTGAGAGTCCCAGAGCACAGGTGGAGAAATAGCTCCAGTCAGAGGCTATCCTCCCGTTATAACAAGAGAATGGTGCAGAAGGTGGAGCATCAGCCCATGGCGACTATCTAGTTGCTCTCTAATGGCATCAGCAGATAATAAGAGCTAACATGTATTAAGCACTTACTATCTAACAGACATTGTGTGGGTGCATGTGTATGCCTCTGTATACCTGTGTGTGTATTCTAATTTAATCATCACAAGAACCCTATGAGGAGGATATTATTACTCCAATTTTATACATGAGAATATGATGTGATTTGCCCAAGATCACACAGTTATAAATGGTAGAGCCAGGATTTAGTATATGATTCGAGGATTTTACTGTATATTTTATAAACAATATAAGCAAAACTTTCCCATGCAGATAACATATTCATTAACAGGACATCTTGGCCAGGCAAGAGTTGATCTGTAATGATTTTGGTGGTTGGAGGGATGTAATTAGGTATCCCCCACCTATGAATTCTCTTATTTTGATAAACACGGAAACAATTCCCAAGAAAGAGAATCTTTCTGACCACCACTGAGGTTTATATGATATACATGTTTAAGACACTATGGTGTTCCCAAAGAGGCCAGCTTGCTTGGTGGGATGATGGTGAACTCACCATGAAGGAAGGTGTCAGGTATAGAAAGTCATAGACTTAAGGTCAGAGAGAAGGGCTGGTTCCTGATAGGCAGTGGTAGCTGATCCTGAAGTTCGTCCTGACCCAGCTCCTGTGGCAGTATGGCATAAAGAGGCCAAGTATGTGAACTTAAAGAGCTAAATCCCCATATATTATAGGTTTAAATAGAACAACACAGTAAGAACATTTTCCTTGTAGCAGTGGAAGTCTTGCAATTTCACTAGCATCAGGCATGGCAGAGTTCCCAATCTAGGGACACCCAAGCCACCACGGCAAAGCAGCTGGAAGAGACCCCTCTGTAGAAATGTTAAAATCTAGAGCTTGAGGTCCTCAGCTCTGTAAATCAAAGTTAACATTGCAATATCACGGCTCAAGTACTTTGGGGGGTCAGCTACAATCCTTTTCCGACTGGACATAACACAGAAATAATTTTCTTTTTGTTTCAAAACAATAACAACAAGGATCTCTAATCCTGAAACACGGCAACGTTTTGGCTTCGGCAATATCAGAAACAACAGACTTCCATTTCCACCAGCTAGAACAAAGGAAATTACAAAACAGACCAGACTCCATACTCGTTGTCACTCCCAGGGCCTGTGTTGTGGAATCCTCTCCCGTGTTCACTTCCTACTTCTTCTTTAATCATATTGCTAAAGCCACCAGTACAATATTGAGCAACGAATGTCAGAGACAGTGAACATCATTACCTCATTCTTGACACTAATGGAAATGATTCTTATGTGTCACCATTCAGCATGATTTTCTCTGCAGGTTTCTGGAAGATATTCTTCAAGTTATAAAGTTTCCTTCAAATACTCATATTAGAAAAGTAAAAGGTGTAAAATCAATAATCTAAGCTCCCACCTTGAGAAACTTGAAAAAGGGGAGCAAATTGAAGAGAGTAGGGATACTTCAAAATAAGTAGAAGGAAATAATCAAGATAAAGCAGAAATTAGTGAAATATAAAACAAACAATAGAGAAAATCAAAGTAAAAGGTTAGTTCTTCAAAAATACAAATAAAATTGATAAATACTTAGAAAGCCTGATTAAGGAAAAATGCAAGAAAACACAAATCAGCAATACCAGGAATGAAAGGAAGACGTGACACCAGATCCTCTGAATGGATGTTGAGAAAAGAATAGCAACTCACATCAACACGTCTGAAAATGTAGATCAGGGATGGCGAACTTTTCCTGTGAAGGGCCACATGGTACACATTGTACACTTCACAGGCTACACAGCCCCTATCGTGACTCCACTTAGACATAAGCACTGAGCCATATTTGGCCAGAGGGTCATAATTTGCCTGCCTCCGACTTAGATGAAAGAGATAAATATCTTGAAAAACAGAAATTTCCAAAACTGGCACAAGAAAGAAACAAAGCTACAAGGCAGCATATAAAGAAATCAATTAATTTATAATTTAAAAATATTCCATAAAGAAAACTCCGGGCCCAGATGGCATCACCAGTGGTTTCTATCATAAATTCTTTCACAAAATACATGAGAATGGAATAGTTTCCAATTCCTTTTAAGGAGCATAATCCTGATCCCAAAACTGTTAAAGATATTATAAGAAAAGACAATTACAGATAAATGTCCATTATAAACATAAATGCAGAATTCCTGAACAAAACTTTAGCATAGAGTCCGACAAAAAATATATACATATATAAATGGTAATATATCGTAACCAAGTGGAGGTTATTTCAGGAATGCAAAGTTGGCTTAACATTCAAAAATTCACCACAGTAATAGGATGAAAGAGGCAAACCACACAAACATCTCAACAGATCTGAAAAAGTTCAGCGCCTCTTCAAGATAAAACTTCTCAGTAGGTAGTAATGGAAAGTATTTTCCTTTATTTGAGAAAGGGCATCTACAAAAACCTATAACTACTATCAAATTTAATGGTGAAACACTCAACTATTCTTACCAAGACTGGGAACAGGCCAAGATGCTGCTCTCACTGTTTCTAGTCAACATTGTACTAGAGGTCCTAGCCAATTCAATAACTCAAGAAAAGAAAATAAAGGGTAAAAAAGAATGGAAGACAAGAAGTAAAACATTACTTACAGATGGTATGTTTACGTACATAGAAAGCCCTACAACACTATTAAAAAAAAAAGAACTCCACTAAAACTAGTAAGCCAATCTGGCAAAGTCCCAAGACACAAGGTGAATGTTTAAAAAATCAATATACTTCTATATACCAGCCACAAACACTGGAAAATAAAATTTAAAATTAATTAACATATGTTTACAGCATCAAAACATATCAGCTATCTAAAAATAAGTCTGGCAGGGAAAGTGCAAGACCTCTATATTAAAACTACAGAAAACATTGCTGAGAGAAATTAAAGCAGACCTGTATTGAGAGATACACCATATTCTTGGATTACAAAAATCATCATTTGTTACTGCAAGTAAAAAAAAAATCATCATCATTGTTAAGATCTCCATCCATGTCATCTCAGTTAAAATTTAATTAGGCTAAAAGATTAAGAAGGCTTTTTAAAATAAATAATGTAACAATAAAATCTATGTAGAAATTAAAAGAACTTAGAATAGCCTAAATAATTTTGCAAAAAAAAGAACAAAGTTGGAAGCTATATATAACATGATTTCAAGCCTTACCATAAAGCTACAGTAATTAATACAGTGTAGATTCGGCATAAAGACAGAAAAATAGATAAATGAAACAGGAGAGTCTGGAAACAGACTCACTTATATACAGTCATTTGATATTTAACCAAGTTTCCAAGTTAATTCAATGGAAAAAGAAAAGATGTAAAGAGATCTAAATGAAAAACCCAGAACCATAAAGCATCTAGAAGGAAATAGAATATCTTTGTGACATTGAGATAGGCAAGAATTTCTTGTATATTACACAAAAAGCATCAATTGTAGAAGAAAAATTTGATACACTACATCAAAATTAAAACATTCTATTCACCCAATATACCATTAATAGAACAAGTAGTCTATTCATTTCCTGACAAAACAAAGAAATCCTCCAACCAACATTATACAAACATCCCACTTAAAAAAAAACTGAGCAAAATATTTGAACAAACATTTCATAATAGAAGATATGTGAATGCCAACAAACATGTGAAAAGTTGCTCAACGTCATTAGACATGAGAGATAAGCCAATTAAAACCACAATGAGATACTATTTTACTCCCACTGGATTGGCTGCAATTGTCAAGACTGACAACACTCAAGACTGGCCAGTATATGAAGCAATTAGAATTCTGTCACTTTATTGATAGGAATGTAACAATGGAGAACTGTGTGGCAGTTTCCTAAATGGTTAAACATATACCTTCCCGAGATGCAGCAATTTCACTTTTAGATATTTACCAGGAGAAATGAAAATACACGTCCACAAAAAGACTTGTACAAGAATGTTTCAAGCAGCTTTAGAAATAATAGCCCAAACTGGAAACTCAAATGTCAATTAACATAATGGATATACAAAGTGTGATGTATTTATACTAAACAACAAAAAATGAACTTCTAATACCTACAACAACATGGACGACTCCTGAAAACATGTTTGTCAAGAAATGGGAAGGGTCTGAGATTTTACTTCACTTATATGCTAAGTTACTCTGCCACAGATTCATGGATGCTGGCAGAAGACTCGTGGGTCACAGATAAAGGACAGTTTATTAGTCAGAGCAATAGCATTGAGCAATATCAGAGTATCAGCATGTACTGGTCCCTGACCCTCAACTTTCAAAAGGTAGCCAGAAAACAGCCATATGATGCTTGCACATGCAGTAGTTGCGTCACAGCAGAGGAAGCCTGCATTTAGGGAGCTCAAACCTTTTCTAACAGACAGTAAGCATGCCTGACCTTTGCCCTGGAAGGAGCTATTACCTTTATTGTACTGGACAGCAAGCCAAACTGCCCTTTGCTCTCAAAAGAGACGCTATCTCTATCTTCCAAGGATGTTTCCTACACAAACATCCTTGCAAAGATAGTTTAGAACAAAAGCAGTCAGTATCTCTGTTCATAAGATGTACAAAATGTGAGACCCACAAAGGATTGTCTCCCAACAGTGTTAAATGAAAAATCCAGACCAAAAAGGAGGATACCCTAATTCGTGGGACTAGCCAACAGAATTTTCTTTTGTACTTTATCATTGCTTGCTTTTTTGCATCAAGTTTATTAGAACTTCATAAAAGGAGTAAAAAAATCTTTCCATTTTCTACACTCTAGAACAGTTGCTACAACATGGTATTTATCTGTTTTGAATGTCTGATAAAACCATTGGAACAAGGCTCTATTTAGAGGGTATACAACTTTACCTTGACCACCATTTCAATTATTTCTGTGGTTACTGGCCTACTCGAGTTTTCTGCCTCATTTTGAATGAACTTTTGAAACAGTATTTATAGAAAACCATCCATTTCATTTAGATTTTCAACTTCAGTTGTTAGCATAAAATCACATAGTGTCATATAGTCTTTTTTAAATCTCTTTCCAATAAGGGTTAATGTTTCTTTTCCTTATCTTTTGCTGTTTTTGCCTTCTCCTCTGAACTGCAAATCTTTGTCAGTGTTACTGTTCAAAGAAACCACTCTTGGGTTAATGGATTAGACTGGACTCAAGGAATATATGTGCAACAAATCACTTTTTCTCTTACCTCCATCTCTCATTGTGGGGATCTTGAATTACTTCAGGATCTGTTCTGATTTTTTTCTAGAACAGAGGTTGGTAAACTACAGTCCATGAGCCAAATCTGGCCCACCACCTGTTTTTATAAAGTTTTACTGGGATCCAGTCATGCCCATTCATTTAAAAATTGTTTATGGCTTCTGTCCTATTACAACAGCAGAGATGAGTAGTTGTAAAAGAGACTACATGGCCCATAAAGACTAAAATATTTACAATCCCATCCTTCACAGAAAAAGTTGCCTGACTCGAGCTCTCGAGTCAAGACATAGTCATGGCAGGAGTCCTCAAAAATGTCTCACTTTGTTTATGAAGCATGTCTCAGGCTTTATCCTGGGGACAAATGCCTTCAATGATCATCTCTTGGGATGTACAGGAGACAGAAATGGTCAACTGTCCACCTCTTCCACACTTAATCCTTATCACTGACCACAGACGCCTCATGTTTTTTATATTTATTGAATCTGAGTTTGCAATTTCTCTGGAATTCCGTTGGGATAAAAATGAACTTATCATTGCAACAGCTTTCTCTTTTTACTATGTTTGTAGTTTTTCTCTGTTCTTAGTTACCTATCAGTTCAATTTCATCTGTTGTCAGTATCTAGGCATTCCTCAAATTATCTGGCCCACTATTTCCAGGTACAGTATGATCTCTTCTTTATACCTTACTTGTCATTCAATATAATTTTTGATGTGTTAAAGTAACCATAATAGGCCCAAGATGGCGTCGCTCATGCTAAGCTCCATGGCAGCAAACCAACACTTACGGTTTCTATGCCCAGCTCTCCCAGAAACGACAGGCTAGGTCAAAATCAGTGATTGCCTACTCGGCACCAGTTACCTAACCTGGCTCCAGGACCTCCCTTTGTTCCATACAAGGAAGGCAACCCTGCTTTATCCGATCAGTAAATGCCCAGGATAACTTCCTTGTTCCTGCTCACTTTGGTCTATAAAAATCTCTTGCCTTATACAGCTCTTTGGTGCTCCTTTCACCTGCTAGATTGGATGCTGCCTGATTCATGAATCATTGAATAAAAGCCTACCAAATCAGTAAATTGTGGAAAAATTTTCTTTTAACAGATGAGAGGGGAGGTGGAGACGATGTGCTCTACTCACGATCTTGTGGGCTCCTGCGATATTATAAAGCAGGCGGCTAACAGATCACACTTTTCTATAAAGGGAAAAAAATTACTTGCTTCCAAAATACACTGGATAACTGCAATCTTCACAGGCTTCCTCATTCAGGGAATAGGGTTAGGGCAAGATAAAAACACTATCCAAGTTGTATCCAATTGTTTCTGAATTTCTCGGTGACTAAAAGTGAGGCCAAAAATTGGCCCTAAGCAGCAAACCAAGAGTCTCTTTCTTCTACGCATAATATTGCGAGTCTCTGTGGTAGGGAAAGACGGATGGGTAACGAGAAATGTTTTACACGGCTTATCAGGAGTCTTATTAAAAGTACTCTGGGAATGTCCCAGCACACTAGTAATTAATTTTTTAAAGTCCAAAATGTTTCCATCTCTTTTTTGATGATTTTCACACAGATCAATAATAAAGAGAGAAAAAAACTTTCTTACTAGATACCAAAACAAAATAGTTTTGCCAAGGAACCCTCAAATCTGAGAAACTAAATTTACTGTATTTGTCATAGTTTTAAAGACTCTGGCAAGGTGGGATTATATATCCAAAATGCAGTATTTTTGCCTTTAATCCCAATATTATCTAACATATAATCACAATATGTCTAGGGGAGAAATAGAATTTAAACTAATTATCTGTATTTATCTCACTACAGTTTGGAAGTGAGAACTAGGGAAAGAAATTACTTGTCCAGGCAGATCATCAAGTATAGCCAAGTCTGATCTCAGTTTTAAAATTAAGCTATTTTAAAGGATGAAAGTTCATTTAAAAAACTGCTTGTATTAGCAAGAGTAATTTTAACTAAAAACAAACTCCAGCAGATGGTTACATCCATTTTTAAAGAGTGAAAACTGAAGGGGTTTCAATTTAGATGCACACACTTCCCATGAACCCAACTACAGCTCTAACAGTGTTCAAACGTTAGCTTGTCTGATACGCAGAATAGCATCAGTTGCAAAATTGAAATACTGCATTGAAGGCATCTGTTGGCTGGTCTGTCAAACATTTGAATTCGTACTAGAAGTGTTTCATAATTAAGCAGATAAATGCTTTCTTCATAAACCATCCTCTTTGTCTATTTTTCATTCAACATGAAAAAGAAACATTATATAACTCTTGAACAAAATGGAAAACTTTAAAACTATTTTAAGGGAGAAAAAGGTAAATTCTCTTAATTAGTTGAATAAGCTAAAGCTACTGGGATATGAGGAATGTTAGCTATAAGAATCAACCCAAGTTGATGACACGGGAGAGAATGGGCACTTTTTTTTTTTTTTTAAAAAAAAGATTGGCACCTGAGCTAACATCTGTTGCCAATTTTCTTTTTTTTTTTCCTTCCCAAAGCCCCCCCCAGTACATAGTTGTATATTCTAGTTGTAGGTCCTTCTGGTTGTGCTATGTGGGACGCCGTCTCAGCATGGCCTGATGAGCGGTGCCATGTCTGCTCCCAGGATCCGAATCAGCGAAACCCTGGGCCGCCGAAGCAGAGCGCGCGAACTCAACCATTCGGCCATGGGGCCGGCCCCAGAAGTGGACACTTCTCTTATGGTGATACTGGAAAGGTAAATTTGACGAGATTCTCCAATGGCTTAAAAAATACTCTTTGACCTAGCAACTTTTACGTCTTGAAATTTATCCTGAAATAATACAGAAAAACACATGCAACATGTCTGTATATACAAGACTGTTTACTACAATATTAATAATGATAGCCAAAAATCAAAACACAACCTAAATAGCCAGTATTAAGTAAATTATAGTAGTAATAGGGAGTCTTGCAACATATTGAATTAAGCTGAATGGACAATTCCTTTATTAACACAAAAGACTTAAATAAAACAAACGACATCCATATGCAAAGTACATAGTCAAATATGTGAGAGGTGGAAAGGAAGAAGGCGACAGAAGTTGAGGGTGGGGAGGGCTCGGACTGTGTGATATTCCTCCATGCCGGCAATGTGCTTCAAAGCCAGAGCAGCAGAATGAGGTTATCAGGCTGATGCCAGGTCAGCCTACAGCAGGGTTTGGGGAGAAACCCAAATAGATGGAGACCGTGGCTTAGACCACCACACAGGAACAGAACAGCTCTGCTCCCTGCCTCTCACACTCCCTGAGCCAGAAGGGGAATTGGAACTGAGATGCCGACATAAGCTGAGATCCTCAAACTGTTACAGTGTCCAATAAAAGGTTCTAGGAAAATTCTACCCACCAGCTCAGAGAAGCAAGACGAAAGCTTAAAATATCTTGGGGCTTTGGCTAGGAAAAAAATCCCCTAAATTCAAAATCTCAAGCCTGTGCCATGTGAAGCTGTGGTAACCAAACTGACTGCCAACACGAAGTGGAAATCCTAAACGGAGTAAGCAACCGCAAAACCAATGCAGACCCGAAAACCCGTAGAGACCTAGGAGACACAAGGGAAAAACACGCGACAGGGACATCTGCTCAGCCCAGGAAATGGAGAATTCCCACAGAAAATACAGACCTGGATAGAGAAAGCCTTAAAAGGGAACATACAAAAAACAAATTCACCTTAACAGAAGAATCAGCCTCAAAAGAACTCGAGCTAGCAAGAACAATCTAAATAAGATTATTAAAATGTCTTTTTGAAATAATGAAATTATAAAACCATAATGAAGAGATGTCATCATAAAAATTGATTTTTAAAGAACCAAAAGAACTCTGGGAAACTGACATAGAATAACTAAATTAAACTGAGGAAACGAGCATGTACACTGAAGTGTTTAGGGGTAAAGATTATTGACTTCTGCACCTTCCTTTGAAATCACTCATAAATATAAGATGGATTGATGGATCTATAGAGGGTTAGACAAAGCACAGAAAACATGATAAAGAAAATAAAACAAAATGTTAACTGTAAAATCTAGGTGGTAGGTATGCACACCACTATATGATTCTTTCAACTTTTTGTATGTTTGGAAAATGTTATGATAAATTTTGGCGGGAAAACTCATTAAGCTAATTATACATCACATTAGACACCATGGTCACTGCTGTTGTCATCATTATTTTCATAATAAAAGTAGCAATGGCTAACACATAGTGTTTAATCTGTCTAGCACTTTTTAATAGTGTTTTACATACACTAACTAATTTAATCCTTCTAACAATACGATGATGCAGGTGCTATTATTATGCCTGTTTTACAGATCATGAAACTGAGGCACAGAGTGGTTAAATAACTTGCCCAAAGTCACACAGCTAACAAATAAATGGTAAAGCTGAGATTTGAACCTATGTAATCTGGCCCTGCATTCCTCTTTCTTAATCATTATGCTACAGGAAAAAAGTTAGTGAACTGGAAGATACATACAAAAAGTCACCTAAATTGTAGCACAAAAGGGTGGAGAATTTGAAAATACGAAATGGAGCTTAAAAGACAGGGAGGACAGCATGAGAAGGTTCACCATACAGCTGATAAAATTCTAGATAAGGAGAGACAGACCTGATGGCCTAGCGGTTAAAGTTCTGTGAACTCCATTTAGGTGGCCCGGGCATGGTTCCCAGGTGCAGAACCACACCACTCGTCTGTCAGTAGCCATATCGTGGTGGCAGCTCATATAGAAGAACCAGAAGAATTCACAACTATCCACAACTGTTAGTGGGGCTTTGAGAGGGGGAAAGGAAGGAAAAAAAAAAAAAAAAGCAGGAAGATTGGCAACAGACATTAGCTTAGAGTGAATCTTCCATTAAAAAAAAATTCTAGAAAAAAGAAAACAGAGCCAATAGAGGAACGGCATCATTCAAAGAAAAAATAGAAGAGAATATTCCCAAATTGAAGACAGACATAACTGAAGATTCAAGAAGTTCACTGAGTCCTCAGTAGGCTAAATTTTAAAAGCAGGAAAAAAAAATCCACAACTAGACACAGTATAATAAAATATCAGAACCATAATAAGAAAAAAAGAAAAATTAAAAGCAGCCAAAGACAAAAGACAGGAAAAATAATTTGACCTAAAACTTCACAACAATGACAATAAAAGCCACAAGGATAATGGAATAATATTTTTAAAGTTCTGAAAGAAAGTAAGTCTCAACATAGAATTCTATACCTAAACTATCAAGAAGGAAGTCAAAATACAGACAAAGGATCAGAAAATTTCCTACTTATTATATATCACTGCATAGATTGCTACAAGATACATTAGAGGAAGAAGGGAATTGAATTCAGAATTAAGAAATGGGGTGGAAAATAATGAGCCAAGTCACTGCTAAATGTGTTGGTAAATCTACGTAAGATTTAAAATAACAACACAATTAGTGGGGAATTAAAAAAACTAAGGTTAAACAATGGCATGTAAAATGGGAAGTGGAGATTAGAAAAAGCGTTCCGAGGTCCTTGTGAGGAAGAGGTAAGATGCATTCACAGTCAACAGAGTGTAAGCACCACGAGGGCAAGAAGTTCACTGCTGGGACCACAGAACCCAGAACAGTGCCTGATAAGCAGTCAGACTCTGAAAGTAAACCCAAAGAAGGTAGAAAGGAGGCAATAAATTCTGATATATCCATATAGGGGAATATTATTTGGTCATTTTTAATGTGAATTTGATACACATTTATGACAAGGAAAAATGTAGATAATATTGAGTGAAAATACAAAGTAACAAAATGTAAAAAAATATTTTTCTATGTATATCCATATACAGATATATCAACATAAATAGCTACACTTAACAACGTCAATAGCTACATATTGACACATATTTCTATACATACACAGAGAGAGAGATGTCTAAACATTCACATAAAAAGATACCGATAGACAGTAGATAGAGCAAGACTTCTGATGTTTTAACACCAAAATGTCATCAATGGCGTTCTGTGGGAAGTGAATCTATGCGTGTTTTGTAAAAATTATCCTCATTTTTTTTTTTTGCTTTCTGTATCTGGATTTTTGTCTTTAACAATAAATCATGAAATTGAAAATAATAAAGTTGACATAAATAAGAAATAGCCATAAAATATCATTACTGTTTTAAGCAACAAAATATTCTAATCATCGCAAAAACTGATAAATTGGAGACAAGGGAGAGTCAAATGAAGAGAGGAAAACAATTAGAACAGATTAAGCAGAAACATGTTCATTAAAAGATTTAAGTTTGAGCAGTGATTTACAACAGCTAAAATTTAAGAGAGGATATTATTTTAACTAAGTATTTTAAAATATCCTTACTTAACTATATAATAAAAATAGTTATAATAAAAGTACAAATATCAATAAATTAACCAGAAAGTTAGTTTTATAAGTAAGTAGAATTCATTGCAATTTAATTATCTCAGTTATTTACATCCAAAAGAAAATGTAGGGGCCAGCCCAGTGGCATAGTGCTTAAGGTCACGTGCTTTGCTTTGGTGGCCTAGGGTTTGAGGTTTTGGATACTGGGTGTGGACCTAGACACCGCTCAACAAGCCATGCTGTGGCAGCATCACACTTACAAAATAGAGGAAGATTGGCATAGATGTAGGTCCAGGCCAATCCTCCTCAGCAAAAAAAAAAAAAAAAGTAACTACTTACTTAGCTTCCTCATCCAAGTGGCACTGACTAGAATTTCAGGGATACTGCCCTGGGAGGAAACCAGTCACTCCTTTCAATCTAATCCTCTAACTTCAAGCCTACTAAATAGAAACCAATGCCCCATTTTCCTAAGGATGTAAAATGGAGGAGAATATATTTTTCTCCAAAAGTAAATGATACAAAAACTTCCTTTGTAACATAAGTAAGTTAGGTGGTCTCTACTCAAGATTAAAAGAGCAAAATTGAAAGGAATAATCAACACATTCTAAAACTTAAAATTCTTGAATGTATTAAAAATACAAGTATCCTTCACTCTCTGAACCTAGTTGATTTTCAAGGCAGTGAGTTTAAAGTATTGCTAAGAGGAGAAGCAACGGGGAGTCGTGGAAGGCATTCGGAATTCTGCCAGCCCTGCCACTTTGACTCACAAATTGTGCCACATTGAGAAAGTCGTTCAGTATCTCTAGATTCAGACATTCTCTACTGAAAACAAGAAGGGTAGACTAATATAAACTCCTTTCCAAGCCTAATATTCTCTTAATTTCTAAATGGAGAGAAAGGCTGTATCTCTGAATTGCTCCGGCTAAGATGGGAGGACACCTTAAGATGAGAGGCTTAAGTATGGGTCATGGCACAACTGGGAGGAATAAAATGAAATTCAAAATAGATGTTTTTTCCAAAGTTGCTCATCTGTAATTTATAATTAACAGAAAACCAAACACATGAAAATATTTGTCTTTGTTGAACAACTCTCCACCTTTTTGAATCTTGCAAATCATGCATATATCTTATAAATACACAACCAACCTAGATAGTCTTACACAGAAGGAAAGAAACAGGCACAATGTCTAGGTATGAGTGATATTCTAGAGCCTGGGGGGATTGTGAACATGATGGATGTTCTTTAAAACCCGTGTAGAAAACTAGAAGGATAACATGAGGTAGAAAATGAAAAGTTAAACAACTGATTGGTGAAGTCTTTCCAGCATGGTGCCTTGCACACAGAAGACATCACATAAATGATGAACAAATGAACAAATGAATGAATGAATGAAGCTTACCTCTTCAAGTCTCGAAGTCACGAATCTAGAAATTACCTGTTTTTTATGGAAATCCTTTAAGGCCGTTTCGTAGCCCTCCTCCAGTCTACTGAAGGCTATTCCCACATCTGTCGTCCACCAGATTTGTGAGCTAGTTAGTGCAACTTGAGCCGGGAAATCGAAAATCCACAGGTCCCTAGGTTTTTCCTCATAGGCTGCTATGGCTTCCGTGATAGAATGTCGCACTGTTTCCTGCATGGTCTGTTCAAGGTGCAGAAGCCACGTTTCCACCTTTTGAAGCAAATGGAAATGAAACATCTGAACACAGGCTTAACTGTGGAGGAGGAATAATTCCATCCTCTCATGGGCTCCAAAGCCACGCAGAAAGTGAGGCCTCAGGCAGATTTATTTTAAACTCACGTAGAAAACAAGACGAGGGATAACTCAGAGAAGAAGGGGAACAGCTCACTGATGAATTCTCTCCTACACGAGCCTGTCTTCTTCTGGGACGCTGCTCATCTGAAGTCACTCACCAGCCGGCTGATCACCTTACACACTCTTAGAGGCGTTGTTCTCGATTACTCATTTTTCAGATTTGAAGACAAGGGGGTTCTAGACCAAGATTCCTCTGGTAACACACAGTGTTTTGAGAAACCAAACTACAGAGTAAAGTGCTGGAGTAACATTCTAGAGCTTTGGGGATAATGGGAAATTGACTTCTTTAAACATATCTTTTGATCATTTTAAAATCTACTGAAAATTCTTCTATAAAATCTTCATAGTTTTTAGTTTTAAGACAAAGTGTTTTCAGCAAGTATCTTAATTACATTCCCTGCTAGTTCTCATCTTCACACTTGTCAAAAATTAGACAGCAGGAGAGTATCAGATAGGACAACTGCTGACTTGTGAAAATTAATCTTTTTAAAAAAAATTCAAGTTTACTTTGCTCCCCAAAATATATTTCAGCCAGTTTTCCATCCTCTCCAAATATGCTTCTTATATGTATCCCTATATCTGTTTTCATAGGATGATATTATATAACAGAAAGGATACATATACTATGAGCAAATAACTGACTGGACAAATAGAAAATTACTATAATAAATAAACTGTAAGGACTACGTGGGATGCTGAAGATGCTACGACTGATTCCCTTCCCTGCCTCTGCGAGGATGGCAGAGGCATTCATTCCCGGAACCTGTTTCTCTGGAGAACCGGGAAGGAGTAGTACACGGTTGATGAGCTGACAGCCTTCCCTGCTGAAGGAAAAAGGAAGCACCGCCCTCACCACGGCCAGACACCCTAAAAGCCTGCCCTTGGCTCTTAGCTGAGTTTTGTTCACACGTCTGAGTTCAGGGTCTCTGATCTAATCACTGCTTTAGTCACTAAGCACAACTCAATGTCACCAAGCAACAAGTTCCTTCAGTAAATCAGACATCCTTTGAGCATCTCCCAGATACTCTGGGATCCGTGTCCTCAGTATGGCCACCTGTTCTCAAGAACTTTCCAGTCCATTTGGGAAGACCAAACACACGTGTAAGTTGATGTTCAGATGACTATGCCAACAATGGCAACTTAGCTCAGTAGGAGTTGAGAACCAAGCTCTGAGGAGATGCTTGCTTGATCCTTCCCTTTTTAATATTTTACCAGATTCTGCCCAACACTCTATAACAACTACCACAACCCATTATCACTAATTATGTGTATATCCACTTGTTCAAGGAGCCTGAGTTCCTCAAAGGCAGGGGCCATGTCTTATTCATTTCTGGATCCCCAAAACCTTAATCTAGCATCTAGTACTTAGTAGGTATTCAATTAACACTAGGCAAACAAAACTGGGAGGAACCAATCACAAAAGTGCAGGGAGAAAAAAGACCTACTGTGAAAGCAACTTTTTATAAGACAATGGCAATTAGAGGGTAGCTATATGCTTAAAGTCTCTAGCATAAGTTGCTTATACAGAATAAACTAGAACACTGTGAAAACTTTCAATATCAAGGGCTCCTGCTAGTGACAACCATATCCATCAGTTAGACTGTCCTCCTTCCGGGCACTATGCCAGTCGGCTAGCAGTCTGCTGGGGAGGCAGCAGACCACAGCACACTTTGTCAAGATAGTTTATAGTGACTTTTTCTAATCATTGTAATAATATCCTAAAGAGCCCAAGAGATCAAAAAATATATTTTAATCAAAGGAGTCCACCATCTGCTTCTCCATCATTTGGCAGGGTTTTTCTGGTACAATATTAAGAAGCAAGAGAGAGGAATAAAGAAAACCCGTCAAAAAAAAAAAAAAAAAAAACCCAAAAAGCTTGCCTTCATGTTTCTGCAAGGGACAATTTAAAACATTCCCTGCCTCAACCCAAAGGGTTCTGTAATAGAGGCTACTGCCTCAGCCACTCTGCAGATTAACCCAAGCTACCAGCATCGGAACAAAAAGACACAACTCCTCTAAATCATCTGAAAACACCCCGAGCTCTTACATAAACCCTAATGAGCCATTCTTGCAGATAACCGTGAAGAATATTTTTGAGGTAGTTGGCTGTGAGAGAAGAGAATATGCCAACTTAACTGTCTGTGCGCATGGTGATTAGAGTGCGCGACATCAGCTCGGTAGACTCAATCAACTTCATTCAGGAGCGGCCATTTACAACATTCACATTCGAATCCTGCACCACAAGCCTCCTGAAAACATGCTTTACCGCAAGACACTGCTCCGCCCCAACCCTTCCCTGTGTCCCAAGCAGTGAGGAAAACAACATGCTTTGTAGGAGACTCACTCACCGGGTCGCATTTGCTTCTAATTCTGGGGTCCACTCATTCAATCTGCAACAGTCCCTCCCATCTAGTTCAACTGCTAGCACCTGAGACCCTGCGGGGCGCTGAAGCCAAATGAGCAGAAACTGGGAAGCACGACAGAGTGGCCCTATGTCACAGTGGACACAGGTAAACAGGAATCTCTGAGCACAAAACGAACCAAAGCCTGATTTGACAAGAGTTGGTTTTTTCTTGTTCAACCTGACCTTTAAAAATTATCCCGAAAAGATCCCTTTAGCATCAAAAACCACCTAATCAAATCTTACATGGCCTGTGCAGTCACAGGCGGCTTGGAATGGGACGTACTCCTTTTCTTTGCTGTACATTCCAATTGCGCTGTATGCGGAAACACCCTGATCTTCTTCAAACTGCAGGTCTGAGATGCTGTCGAAGAGTTTGGCAAGATGACGTGTTACCTAAGACAAGGTAATCAGAAAAGATAAGAGCATTTCCTAATGGAGATATACTCTGGTAAGCTAGTGATGATGCTACATGAAGTCACAAAACTTTCCTTATATGGTCAGAGTTGTCTCAAAATGTTTGTCTTCAAAATAAAAATCACTTCTTAAATTCCTGAGTTTGAAATAACCTTGATGGCCAGACACTCTGGTTGTGTCATCAGGCGCTGGGTGAATGCTTACCGTGCAAAGTTACCTATTTTCTACTAGAAGCTTGGAGACTTACCAACTCCTCCCTCTGTGCCATACTCCTGTAGCAATCATCCTGCTGGGAATTTTGTGGTCAAGTTTTTAAAATTCAGACATATCATTATATATAAAAAAAACTACGTTAAAATATCTGAAACATGAATGTAAGTTAGATACAATCTTACTCTTGTGTTGAGTCCTATGTGATTGTGCACTGGCTCTGATACTTACGTGAGCCACACAGCACATCTGTTACATAAGCTGAATAGCAGTTCCCCATTTTCATTGATAAGGAAATTGAAGCTAGAATATTAGGTGACTTTGTCAAGTTGATGGTACTAAAATTAGCTGGCAGTTAGATTTTAAACCTCAAGTCCAGGCTACATCTACAAAGGTCAAATTCTTCCGGCATCATAACTGTTTACATCTAAGTTGTGGGATCTTTAAAAGAACCCCCAATAAACATCATACTGAACTCTATGCAGGTTCCAGACTATTTGAAAAATAAAACAAATCAAATTAAAATACAAAGATTGGCATTTTTTCTGCTAGAGGACAGTTCGGAGACTAAAGCTGAACTGGCCTCTACACAGAACAACAGAATTAGCAATACTCATCCATACAGTGACATCAGCATAGACCTTTCCACCCAGAAGTGCTGGCATGGAGGACATGAACAGAGGATGTGCATTCTGTAGGCGGACTCACGAGGAGGAGGAGACGAGACTGTCAATCAGGTCAGCCACTCAACCTCCTTGAGGTGGACTGAATAAAGGGCAGAGAGTGACCCAAAGGAGGTACCAGGAGTGGTAAGAAGTGGTCCCTCCTTACATGTGGTACAAATAGAAGCTGCTCAATGGAAAACAGTTTGATAGTTCCTCAAAAAGTTAAACATGGAATTACTGTACGACCCAGCAATTCCACTCCTAGGTATATACCCAAAATAATTGAAAGCAAGTACTCAAATACTTGTACACATATGCTCATAGCAGTATTATTTACAACAGCCAAAAGGTGGAACCAACCCAAATGTCCAATGATGGATGAACAAATTGTGGCATATAAATACAATAGAATATTATTCAGCCGTAAAAAGGAAATGAAGTACGTGCTATAATGTGGATGAACCTTGAAAACACCATGCTAAAGGAAAGAAGCCAGTTACAGAAGAGCATACGTTGTAAGAGTTCATTTATACAAAATGTCCAGAATAAGTAAATTCATAGAGACAGAAAGCAGACTGGTGTTGCTAGGGACTGAGGGAGGAAGGAATGCAGAGTGACTGCTTAATGGTCATGGGGTCTTTGGGGTGATGAAAATATTTTCGAACTAGATAGAGGTGACGGTTGCAGTGACACTGTGAATGTATAAAATGCCACTGAACCATACACTTTAAGATGGCTAATTTTCTATTATGTGAACTTCACCTCAGTAGAAAAAATAAAAGCTATTGATAACTAGAAGATGGTTTAAAGCTCCATGGCATTTACCAGCACCGAGGAGCCATCTCTGTAATGAGTTTTCGTGAAATACAGTTTAACTGGACTTGATAACTATCCCAATAGCAGCTTCTAGGAACAATAGCAACCCGCCTAAATTGCCTGCACGACCAGACCAATACCAATATTGGTAAAGAGCTTAAGGGTGATTTAGTCTTTAAAGCTTTTAGCCTCAGCATTTTTGCTGCCTTTGCAGTTTTAGTATTAAAGAAAATCGCAGCAAGGAATCTTCTGAGTTTAAAATAGATGAGTTTTTGAGACTCACTCACTTCAAACGCAGAGTGGTAGCTGATGATCGCTGCCTGGGTTATCATATTCTCCTCCACCCCCGCGCATTACCCAAAGGACATTTATATACAGAAAGTATCTCCAATAATCTAACAATTCACTGTCACAGGGGAGTGGCCAGGAAGTGCACAGATGTTTAATGGCTTCTACTGTGTAATAGGCCGAAATAAAATTCAGGTGAAAAGCTGCAGGATAAATGAGACCTCAACCATCGGACACCCTCACACATTATTGCTTTGGTGAGAAAACAGTTTCACGAGAACCTCTTGTCCTGTAGTCACTCAGTCAGTGACCAGGAAACACAAACCTCACGGCTTGCAACTTACCCATTACTTACACCCGGCCTCTTTGAAGTCAGATGTTTTCATATTCTGCCTTCCATTTAAAGCTTTTGAGAGAACAGGACTATTTGTTAACTAATGTAGACCCTGTTGTCCTCAAATTTGTTCCATTTCTAGTGAGATCTCTTTGTATTTGTTAACACAAAATTAAAATTTTTTCTTCCTAGTTGGTATTTGGAAAGACCTTTATTTTACAATTAAAAAGAATACATAAAAACTAACAAGTCATAGGCCCCTCTTTATATCTCACTAAAGAAGTAGTATTTGAACACATCAAATCATAAGAAAAATAGTAACTTCATCATATCTTAAGTAGGTTTCTAAAAGGTTAGCAACAAAAATTGAAACGTTGTTCCTTCGGTTTATAGTTTACAGCAAATTAGGTGCATCCACCACTAGTGAGTAGATACACAGGCAGCCCCTGCCTCACACAGCAGCGTGGGATCCTAAAAATGACCATGTGATCTGAACAACCGCTGCGGAAACTTACAATTGTGCTCTGTCTGACCTTTAAAAAATTTAGTTAAAACATTAAAATCCCTCTCACTCTTGGTTATAAAAGTACAGCGAAATAAAACACTGCAAACGAATATTTAGGATAAAATATAAAAAACATTTAAAAGTGTTTTCTTTGTAGAATACTAATCAAGAGTGGTTTGAACAGAACTTGCTCCTCCTTCTCATCTTGTAACTTAAGACACAGAGTGAGCATCTTTTCTCTGCCCTGGAGAATTCTCAAACTCCTTTCAAAGTCTGGAGGATGAGCCACCAACACTTTATCCTTTGAGCTTTCAATGTCCTGAAATTTCTTTGAGAGTTTCTTTAATGGGAAGCATTTTTTGGGCTGGTGTCACTTCCTTTGGGACATCTCCATCCTTTTTGTCCCAACCACTGTTTTCATTTATAAGCTCGTTCTCACTAAAATCCTCTGACTGCATAGCTAGCGTCTCTCAAATGCTGTCGTGGAGTCATGCCCACAGTCAGCCTTCTCGTCTGGACCTACGTCTGTGTTTGATTAAAATTTCACTTCCAGCATTATCAATTTTCATTTCTTTGCTATACTTCCAACTTTATTACTAATTCCCTCTTTCAATTACCTATTTTTGTAAAATGTTACATGGGTTCATCACTGGGGACAAGGAAGTAACACTACATGCTTACACGCTTTGCTGCCTGTGTGTGAAGTGAATAACAGACACGTGAGGTCCAATCACTGACAGGCTTTGAAAGCCGCGACGTAACAGGTCAGGAGTCGTGAAGTGCATGTGTTATCTGCACGGTCACTTTCGTGGACTGAAGAACTAGCAATGACGTTCGTGCTTTTTGGAATTACTCCCAGTTACTATACCACAGTATCTGAAATTTGAACCATGTTGTTGGGGGGCTGGTGTCATTTAACCAATCCTTAGTAAATGAAACTCATGTATATCAAAACTGTGCACAGGGAGAGCTGCCTCCTTAAGAGCTTACATTTATCTACCTGTAAATAAAGTAAAAAAATTTCCTCCCCTAGGTAATTTTTTGATTTGAAATGCAAACCAGTACAGTGATTAGATCACCTGATCGACCCTATGTTCAGCTAGAAAACAAAGGGAAGAAAATGAAATTACTACAGCTTCTAATTACATTCTCAAAGCTTACCCCTTGCTTTTTGCCTATATCTAATTTCCTATTTGCCCCATCTATGCAAGATGCTGCTGCTGAGTAACTGAGATAAAATAAACACAAAGGCTTGGTAGCATTCCTGGCATGGTGAGCACCTCAGGGTTCATTCATATGCGGTCATTAACTCATTTATTCATAATGATGATAACATTTGTGTGAATATAAGTAATCTCCAAAATGTAGGCAGTCCTATCTATTGTGAATATTATCCTCCAGAATAAAATGAAAATCAGCCCATTATTTTTACCTGTGCAAAAGTTTAAGGTAATCTGTCAAAGTGAGTTTGTTGCTGTGTTTGATTTTTTAATAACAATACTCAGTATTGGTGGCAGTACAGGAAATGCACATGCAACATTGTTGAAAGTCTAAATCTGCAAAAACTTTCTAGAAGTTGGTTAAGTCAATTATGGCATATTCATACAATAAAACCTTTTATAAACATTAAACATCATATTGTAGAAGAATCGTCCAATTTTGATTAAGTATATGTTATGACATACACAAACAGAGACATATTTAAAAAACTATAATCACTCAAAAATAGCATCTAGGAGTATATTATGCTGATATTGTGTCTGTGTATTTCTATATTTTTCAAACTTTCAATAATGAACATGCAATTAGTTATGTAACCCAGAAAGACTAAATTAGTTTGTTATAAATGTTGTAAACTATTATAGCCAATACTAGGTACCAGATATTGCTTGGTTTGCTTCTACTAAAAATAAAGTCATAGTATAAATAATACGTGGCAATTTGATTTTCCACTTATCAATATAAACAACATAACTTGGACATACTCATATCAGTGCTGAATCTGTGTTTCTTAACATCTTTAGCATGCGTGTGTATATATATATATATATATATATATATATATATATATTTTGTTTGCTTTGTTTTTATTTTTTTAATTTTTATTTTTTTCTGATGTACATCATATTTTGAATTCTGTATACATTACATCGTGTTCACCACCCGAACACTAATTATAGTGCATCCCCTCACATGTGACCCTAATCACCGAGTGGTTAAGTTCACGTATATATATTTATATGCGTGTTCACAATACAAATGCTGAATTTGTTAATAACCTTTTGAAAATTCAAACATATAGAGAGAAAAGAGAAAAATAATCGTGTGTACAGCGCAATGCATTTTAGCAAAGTGAACATAACTCTTGTAACCACCAAGATGATGAGGAGCTAGAACACACCTGCACCCAGAAGACGCCTCACTGCCCAGGGCAGCCGCCAGGCCCTCCTCTCAAAAAGGGACATCATCCTTACAAAAGTGGATTTATACCACACATACTCTTTTGTGTTCGCCTTCTATCATTCAGCATCATGTTAGTGAGGTTTATTCACTTTATTATGTATAGCACTAGTTTTTGTCCTTTTCATTGCTGTGTGGTATTTTGTCGTACAAACATAATACAATCTATTTATCCATTCTACTGATAAGGAATACTAAGATTGTTTCCAGTTTGGGACTATTACGAATAATGGAGCTATGAAAATTCTTGTACACATCTTTTGGTCCACATATGTATGCATTCTTGCTGAGTACACACTGAGAAGAGGAATTGCTGGATGATAACGTATCATCATAATCATTTAGAAGGTATCGTTAAACAGGCTTCCTGAGCGGTCATGCCAATTCACAGTCCCACCGGTTGGATACGAACATTCCCATTGCTCCACACCCTTACCATTGTTTAGTATTGTGAGTCTTTTTAATTTTAGCCTTTTGGTGGGTCTGATCTTGATACCTCATTGTGTGAGTGAATATATGTCAGAGTTTGAGGAAATATCTGGACAAATTGAAGAGAGAAGAGGAAATGAACACTTGACAAGGCAGAGTTTTTCAGCCTCGGAAAGAGTCAGAAACATACCAACTCATATTTTCACCAGCCCTCCCATGCTTGCTGATGTCAAAATAACGCCACAGCTGATACCAGGGGATCTTCAGGAAGGAAGAAACAAAACAAAAAAGAAGAAAGCAAACAGAAAAGACTAAGTCCATGGATTAGTACTTGACAGTTATCTTCTTGTTTTGTTTTTCAATTTCAAGTAAAATCTTTTGTTTTAAATCAGTAGCACATAGAAATCCTTGATATTGATGAATGTATATCCATGTGCTTATACATGTAAATGTGAATACATAACTAACATGTATCAGGTAGCTTTTGCATTATAACAAACTACCCCAAAATTTAGTGGCTTAAAATAGCAACAATGGCATAGCTCGCAATTCTGTGTGTCTGCTTTTGGGCTGCCTCAGCTGGTCTCACCCAGGCTCCCTCATCCATTTGCGGTCTGCTCGTGACTGATGTGTGTGATGGTTGCCCAGCTGGGGGCTTGGGTACGTGTTTCTCATCAGCCAGCAGGCTAGCCATGGCTCGTTCTGGATGGGGTGGTCACGGGTTTCCAAAGAGCAGCGAGAGGACGAGCCCCAGCTTACAAGCGTTTGTCAAGTCTCTTACGAATCATACCTTGGCCAAAACAAGTCACATAGCAACCTGAATGCAGAAATAAGCGCCACCTTGATGAAAATTGCAACATCACATTGAAAGGGCATCGATGCAGGGAGGGGAAGAATTTGTGGCCATGTTTACAATATGATATATTAAGTACTTTACTCGGTTCTTTACATACTTTGTTTTACTCCTTGCTCAGAAACCAAAGAGACAGTACCTACTATTTTCACCATTCAGTACATAAGGAAAACAGGTTCAGGAAGGTAAAGCAGGGGCTGGCCCAGGGGCGTAGTGGTTAAGTGTGCACGCTCTGCTTCAGCGGCCCGGGGTTCACAGGTTCGGATCCCAGGCTCGGATCCCAGGCACAGACCTACACACCGCTCATCAAGTTATGCTGTGGCAGTATCCCACAAACAAAGTGGAGGTAGGGGCCAGCCTGTGGCCAAGTGGTTAAGTTCATGTGCTCCGCTTCGGTGGCCCAGGGTTCCGCCAGTTCAGACCCTAGGCACAGACATTGCACCGCTCATCAAGCTATGCTGAGGCAGCGTCCCACATAGCACAACCAGAGGGACCACAACTAGAATATACAACAATGTACTGGGGGCTTTGGGGAGAAGAAGAAGAAGAAGGAAAAAAAAAAAAGAAGATTAGCAACTGATGTTAGCTCAGGTGCCAATCTTTAAAAAAAAAAAAAGTAGAGGAAGACTGGTATAGACGTTAGCTCAGCAACAGTCGTCCTCAAGCAAAAAGAGGAAGATTGGCAAAAGATGTTAGCTCAGGGCCAATCTTCCTCACCAAAAAAAAAAAGAAAGAAAGAAAGAAAGAAAACAAAGGTAAAGCAATAACATCACCAGTAAGCAAGAGAGCCAGGATGTAAACTCATGTCTATATGATTTCAAGGTCTCTTACCATTCTGCCTTCTGATGGATGGCTACTGTGCCTGTTTTGTCTAGGTCCATACAGTTACCATCCCATTGCTCATAGTTTTTTGTGTAGATCCAGGTTTCCATCTGGTATCATCTTCCTTCTGCCTGAAGGACTTCCTTTAACACTTGTATTGCCAGTCTGCTGGTGATGAAATCTTTCAGCTTTTGAATGTCTGAAAACATCTTCATTTTGCCTTCATTTTTAAAAGATATTTTCACTGGGTAAAGAATTTTAGGTTGTTTTTTTCTTTTAGTACTTTAAAGTTATTGCTCCACTGTCTTCTTGCTCACATTGTGAAGACATTATCCTTATGTTTGTTCCTTTGTACATAATGTGACTTTATGGATGATTTTTAGCTTTCCTTCTTTATCATTGGTTTCAACCAATTTGAGAAATTTGGTATAGTTTTTTTTAAGATGGGCCCTGAGCTAACAAGTGTTGCCAATCTTCCTATGTTTTTTTTCTCCTCAAAGCCCCAGCACATAGTTGTATATCCTAGTTGTAGGTCATTCTAGTTCTTCTATGTGGGACACCACCACAGCATGGCTGATGAGCAGTGCCATGTCCATGCCCAGGATCCAAACTGGTGAACCCTGGGCTGCCAAAGTGGAGTGTGCCAACTTAACCACTTGGCCACAGGGCAGGCCCCTGGTATAGTTTTTTCCATGTTTCTTGCTCTTGGGTTCACCAAGCTTCTTGAATCTATGGATTTTCACTTTTCATCAATTTGGAAATCTTGTGGCTATTGTTCTGCACATATTTATTTTGTTCCCCTTCCTGCACTTGGGGATGTCCAATTACACATATGGAACTTTCCATATGTCTAAACTTTTCGAACATACGAATACAGCTATAATAACTTTAATGTCTTTGTTTGCTAATTCTAACATCTGTGTCAGTTTTGATTGATTGACAGATCTCATTGTGGGTCAAATATTCTTGCCTCTTTGCATGCCCTGTAATCTTTAATGGGATGTCAGACACTGTGAACTTCACCTTGCTTGGTGCTGAACATATTTTTAATCCTATCTTCTTGAGCTTTGTTCTGAGATGCAGTTAAATTATCTAGAAAAGGTTTGATCCTTTTGAATCTTGCTTTTAAGATTTGTTTGGCAGGACTAGAGTAGTGTCTAATCCAGGGCTAATTATTCTCCACTGCTGAAGACTATAAGGAGCCCCTCCAAAAGTCTGTGAGGTTCTCTCTCTATAGTTCTTTCCTCTTCGGTTCTCAATTCTGCAAACTCGAGCCACCTTGGTTTCCTTGGACTCTCAGTTCTGAGCCCTCAACCCAGAGAGTCCATCAGACTCAGCCTGGTTCTCCCTCCCAGTGCCATGCCAGAAACTCTCTCGAGGAAGCAAACTGGGAGCATCCTAGAGCTTGCCTCTTTTGCCCCAAGTCTGTCATGAATCACCATCCTCTGCTGCCTGATGTTCAGTGTCTAGAAAGCTCATACATTTTGTTAAAGTTTTGAGTTTTGTCAGCCAGGAAGGTAAATACAGTTCCTGCTACTCCATCTTGGCCAGAAGCAGAAGTGTATCTCTCATTGTGGTTTTAATTTGCATTTCTCTGACAACTTATAAAGTTGAGCAACTTTTCATGTATTCACTGGCCATTGGAATATCTTCTTTTGTGAACAGCCCAATTAAGTATTCTGCCCACTTCTAGACTGGATTATCTTTGTCTTTTTGGTTGTAGGAATTCTTTATATATTCTGCATATAGTCTTTTGTTTAAAGTATTGCAAACATCTTTTCCCACTTTGTGGCTTGCATTGTTAGTCTCTTAATGGTATCTTTTGAAAAACCAAAGTTTTAAATTTTCACATAGTCAAATCCATCAGCCTCTCCCCTCTACTCAATACTTTTATGTCCAATTTAAGAAATTTTTGCTCATCCAAAGATCATGAAGATATTCTCTCTCCCACGTTATCTGGCATTTCATTGTTTTACCTTTCAAATTTACATCTACAGCCACCTGATTGTTTGTTTGATACGGTATGTGGTAGCTGCCCCCTTTCCCCATTCCTGCAAATTTATATCCAACTGACCTTAGAACCATTTATTATTGTTGGATTTTCTAGATAACATCCCCTGCCTTGGTGAGACCTGACTCCAGTTTCTATTTTTTATTTTCTCTTTCTCCTTCTTTCAAGCTCTACGAAACTGATGAAAGCTCTGATCACCTTCCCAGACTCTTGACCATATCTTATAAATCACCAAATGTCACAAGCGGAAAAGCAGTTGCAAACGTCAAGCAAGTCTCTCTGTGGTCTCATTCTGCTCACATCTTGGCTGTTCTTCAATGCTCTTTAAGTATTCTTTGATGCACTTAAACAGATTTAGTTAAATGTTTTATCCAGGTTTTCTAGTTGTTCCCAGAAGGAACAGTACTCTGTTAAAAGTTAATCTCTTACAGCTGGAAGCCTTGCCCCTTGAACTTAAGCCGAAGCTGAACAACTTTTGATCACCCAACAGAGGCCAGGACCAGGAGTTTGAGATTCCACAGCAAGGCCTAAAACGCCTTGGTGGCAGGACCCTACATTTATAAGATTTAACATTTGGATCTCATAACATTAAAGTGATATTTTATTTTAATCCCACATTGTAATAACCCTGATTTTGTGGTATAACTTACAAATCGGCTGTGGAGAGCTGCAGCAGAACTCTAAGGAGAGGCAACACATTTGCAAAATGAAAAAAGAAATTACATATATTGTTACACAATTTGTGGTCAACCAAATATTAACTATGTTGTGAGAATAATCAAGGATAATCCCCATTGTATATATAATTTATGACATATTTAGTTAAATATTAGATTGTCTATTTTCTTGCCCACACCTAATTGCTAAGCTCTTTGGGTATCAGGCTGTCTTTACACAAAGGGATCCATTTAAATTTGACATCTTCCTAAATTAAGTCAAGAAGAGCTGCTCTTACTTGGCAATTTCCGTGACAGACTACACTTAGGAGGGCAGCCTCTCCTCCTTGCTGCTCAGCTGAAGGTAAATAGAGACAATGGCAAGATGGTCACAACTGGGACCAGCTTCTGTGTCTGTTTCCTTTTGCTGCCTCTTCCTCATTCCTTCCTCAGCCCCAACCTAAACTCGAGGGCAACCCCTCCTCCACTTTTAGTAGCTAAAAGCCCTCCAGCTTTCTACTTCCTCTAGAAAAGCTGGACTTTTCGATTGATTTTATTTCAACTAAAACTCATTCACTTTCACATGCTGTCAACTAACCACTTGCATCTCTAGCCTTTCTCCTCTTAATTGTCTGAGAAGGACGACTCCTTGTTGGAGCATGTTGTGACACACTTATGAGTGACTGCTGAGCTCCATCATCCTGATTCCTTAAACTCAGAAGCTAAGACCTTTTCCCTCTATCAGGAGATAAGCAAATGGAAGCACCATACGGAAATACACTGTGCCTGCGGGAACGTGGGGTCGTAGATATTTGCCCCTTTAAGACCCAGCAGTGCCTTCTATTACCTAACATTAAGCCCATTTCTCACAGGCACCTTTCCGAATGCCAATATTTACAGTCTATTAAAATTGTCAGTTTGGTGCCATCTGTCTCATCACTGCAATTTGGGGGATTTCTCAAAAGACAAGCTGGCAGATTTCCTCTGATGTAGATTTGGGCTGATGCCACTGAAGGATATTTCTTGATGCAAACATTAAACATTTCTGACCATACATATTCTTGATCTTGCCATGGTAGAGAATGCATTGTGGCCTCAATTTCCACAGTAGTGGTTTTCTAGTAGCCACATCAAAACAAGAAAAAATAAACAAGTGAAATTAATTTTAATGTATTTTATTTGACCTAGTA
This sequence comes from Equus quagga, assembly GCF_021613505.1. NCBI lineage: Eukaryota > Metazoa > Chordata > Mammalia > Perissodactyla > Equidae > Equus > Equus quagga. Next base: position 78,310,629 of record NC_060274.1, on the reverse strand, counting down.
TATCCAAGATATTTTCACTTCAACATGTAATTAATACAAAAATTATTAAAGAGCTATTTTACATTCTTTTCCTCATAGCAACTGAAATCAGGCGGGTATGTATATTTACAGAATACCTAAATTTGAAATTTTCATCAGAAATACTTGATCTGTATTTAAATTTCATAAAATATACAATTGCAAAAGTAGATTCACACACTCAAGTTGTCTGGGAAAATAAACTTATGTTTTCCCAAAATGGAATCAACTGTAAGTTTTAAAATTTAAATCAAGTAAAATTTATTGAAGTTAAAATTCAGTTCCTCAGTCGCCACATTTCAAGTGCTCAATAGCTAGCCAGATGTGGCTCACAGCGACCCCATTAAACAACACAAACCTAGGTGATCACAGTGAAAGTCTGCCTGTCTTTAGTAAAGCTCCATCACGGAGAAGCTTTCACTAATCATCACGTAGGGAGTGAGGGAAGAGAAAACGTGCAACCTCTTCCAGGACAAAAAGATCTTTCCAGCCACTACGAATCAGTGGCTAAAAACATCTTGACTACACAAAGTTGTCAGCTATTTTTAGGCACTGTATAACAACCTGGAAGGGCACAGAGGAGTCAACTGATGGCATTCCATCTGACTTTAACCACCACACTAATTCATTTGAAAAATACAAAAGGACGTTTTTTTTGGGGGGGGCGGGGGAATCAAAGAATGTTAATATTGAATCATGTGCAATTGCAAGCCAGTTTCAAATAACTATTGCACCATGCCAATTAATCCTGCAAGGACACCTTTAAGGTTATGTTTCCATAAGCAACTACCAGAGACTTTTTACTTCTGAAGTTAAGCAGTGCCCATATCCACAGTCCTTTAGATAATCCATGCCATGGGGGGGTCAGGGTGAATTTTGGGAGGAAAATCTTCAAAACTTGACCTTACACAAGCTTACCAACAGCTAATAATTAATAGTCACTGAAGGCGTTCTCCTAGACACATCGAGTTCATCACTCTGGCATTCCAACTCAAGTGTCCTCACTTGGGAATTTCTGCTGACAGAATGGCGGTTGTAGTCATATCAGACCTCCCTGGCTGAGGAGTTCAGGCTGATCCAACGCCACAATTAACTGCAGAAACTCCCACTTTGACCAACACTCTTAAATTGAGTGCCAGTGGGTGGAGGAGGGGCGCCTGGAAGAATTCAAGTCATTCATGAGATGTCAACATGAGTTATCTGCCCACAAAGGGTAGCTTTCCCGGGGAAATTGCATTGTTATTCCACAAGCTGCAGTTGCCATGTTATCTTGGTCACACTACAGGGAGCACATTCAGGAACTGTTAGCACAAAAGGCAGAGACTGAAAAACTGTGTGTGGTGGGCCGAAACTGATTCCAATATTGAAAAGAAGGTAAGAGAGTGTAGCAGGGCCGGGCCATTTAGCATAACTGCCAAAAGCATTAACTATTCCATAGTAAGCAACCAAGAATTCAGAGTACGCCTTGATTTTGCAGAACCACTTCAAGGAAAGAAGCTCACTGTGGCTGTAGATGACTCAAATTCCCTTAGCAACTTCTCAGTCCTCTGCCCCAAGAAGTCACTCCTGGGTGGTTACTTGCACCAAAAAGGCAGCTAAACATGTTTTCTAATAATAGACCTTTAGTAACAGTGTGATAGCACTTTATGTGAATTTGAATTGTTGAAAGTTTAATTAGTGGAACAAATCTCAATGAAACCACACTTTGAGCACAACTGAGATATATAAATCTCAAAATTTAAAAATATATCAAAAATCTAATCATTTCAAAGCTGGCAGGTCAGGAGAGCTATAAACCGCATTCATTTACACTGTAGCCACATGGCCAGACCCACTTAGCTGGTAAGCAGAAATACCCAGCTCCTTTTGTTAGCATGGTGTAGACACCCCTGTTGCTGGCATTAATGAGCACAGCTAGGAGCAATTTTGGAGATCTCTGTGCTGTGACCTTAACATTCAGGCCTCATTATAATTTAAAATGGTTTTAATGTCTTATATAATGTAGGCATTCATTAAGGGAGTGGTAGTAGTGCTGGCACTCAGAAATGTACCTGAAATTTGGAGACTTAGAACTTACGATTAAAATACTAGGAATGAGGTAGGCGAGGGGACTACTACAAGGTCACACTGGCATTAGAGAAAGCGACACTCTAAAATACTGAAGTGATGCTATGAAAATAAAAAGAATGACTTAACTGGTACACTTCTGAAGTTTATATATTAAAAAAAACTCATCCTGTAAATTAGGAAGGATAATGAAAAAAAAAGTTGGCATCAGGGATGCATGAACCTGTGAGCCAACATGTTGTCTAGCTAAGGCATGAAGCATTGACGATTTGAAAGGAGGTAAAGAGAATTGGTGACAAGGAAATGTTGAATGATCTCAAGCACCAACCTAGGACTTCACTTAAGGACAAAGAGGCATTGGGTATGTGCCTGTTCTAAAGACAGCACGCAGGGGTTAGGACAGGTTGGTCCCTCCAGGGCTTGGTAAGACACATCTCAATCCCTTATGCTCATCTACCTCCTGACTGCCCTGCTATGGAAAGTACCATAGAGGGAGGAGAGGAGAGATGGCCATCCTCAGCTCAGAGGGGGATCTTATTGCTTTTCCTCACTCCTTGTGGGGAAGGTGAAGGAATGTTCTTCCAACCTCCACCCTTAAGTTATCAAGTGTGAAGAGTTGGAGAATCATCATTGAAACCATGGGTGCCTGCGGGAAGTGAATCTGTGATGTGTCCCTTGTTTGGACATCTGCTTAGGTGGAAAAAGGAGGCAGAAGATGGAATCAGATAGCTGATTACACTGCCCAGGGTGAGAACTGGAAAAGATGAGAGAGTGGGCTCTGCAATTTATCTCCTGTGGGAGGTTCCCCTTATGCCCCGAGGACTTGCACCTGTGTTCCACAAGAGACCCAACGTGAGGATGCTCGCTGTTGAGAGTGAAGATCAACAGTCACTGCCGGCCAGAGAAGCAGGAACAAGCACTAAGAAAGGGCAAGGACTGACAGATGACACCCCTACGCCCTCTCCATGAGAAATGTGTAGGGACGAGGACTAAAAGAATTGACTCCTGCCCAACTCCAAGTTAATTATGTGACAGCCTGGCCTTAACACAGAGGTGGATTGGAATTTTAAACTAGACCTTGTTGAGTTGCTTTTGGTTTATTTATTTATTAATAAGAAAAATGAACCAGGGTGTTACAATACCTACCCAAGACGTTACAAAAGGGTCTGCTACTCAGTGCAAAGAAATTCAGCAGTGGGGCACATTAGAGATTAATAACTGTAGAAAAATAACACTGTTTCATGTCTACATTCTGCATAATTAACACTATTCAATAAATCAGTCACGTGTTTATTGTATTTAAAGAATATAATTAAAAGAAAAAGAATGTTATTTTAGTTACAGATTTATGCATCTCTCTTCTAATCTATATATTGAATACTCAGAATTCTAAGTATTTCGTATTTGAAAGTCTGTAGGCACATGTACCTGGAATAGAATATGACACTATCTCATACAATCACCCCCAGCAGAGGGCCCAGTGCCTGCCGGTCATGAGGATGTCCCCAGATTACTGAAGCATAAGTCTGGTTATGACTGCTGTGTTTGTAGCTGGTGAAAAAACAAAAACAAAAACCCACACCCAAAGCATCCATTTGTGTGTTACATAAATGAGAGATGGCTATACTGGGTTCTGGTCAATCTAATCAGAGGGATTCTATTTACAAAGTCATCTGGGAGTGAGCATGAATATACGAAACAGTACCTGAGTGGTGACCCTGAAAACATCGCCCACGTTGACTAATGACTCTGTTATTAATAGCAAGACTGCACTCGTATTATCAACAGCAAGAATAGCCATCCAACCAAATTATGTTCAAAGAGAAATGACGAATGAAAGAGAAAAAAATCAAGATAAATACTATGCCCAAAAAAACAGCAGAATTTAGGAAACTGTAGTATGAAGAGACACATACTCCAAAAATGATGGCATAAAAATATCTAGGGAAGGAACATGGACACAAATCCACAACGACAAAGCACAACCTTCAGCTGTGAAGTAATCTTACACACAGTCGACTGTAGGAGCAAGCGCCTGTGTCAGCTGTAACAACTGTACCATCTAAATGGATGTGAACAAACAAATAGATGTAAGTGAAAGGCGACATCCTCTAAACGATTAAAGGCAGCAGGGCTTTGGGATTTGTACAAAGTTTGTCTCTGATCTGAGCTCTTAGATTACAAAATGTAACAGCTGCTTTTATTTGCTTCATATATTGTCATAGGCGGTATGTTATTTTTGTACAGGTAGGGGAAAATTAGAGGGTTAGGTAGAGGATGAGCTTGAAATTATACCAGTCTACGTCTGAGAGCTCTGAAGACTAGTCCAACTTATTAATTACGAAGGTTACTCTGGAGTCAAGGTTGTAGCAAGGAGACATCAGCCATGATCTTGTTCCTAGTGACCTGCTCTCCCCTAGGAAAGCAAACCAGGCAATGCATGCTCCAGCCCTCGCCCCAGAATTCTAGGGGATTTGGAGCCAATGTTTCCTCCATTCCTTCTTGCAGGGCCCCAAGCCGTGTACATTTGATATCTTTTCCCTTTACTGAGAACCAGGCGGTTACCTTTCTAGTTCCTTTTGTAGCGCCTCTGACATCCCTCTGTTGCTGAATTAGGAGTTTTTATTGCAGATTTTCTAGCTTCTGGAACACGTGACACAGTAGGTGGCATTTGACAATGATAGAGAAACTGACATTTTCTAGCTAATATAGTATAATATGAGACTTTCAAAAAGTATTACCTGTTTAGGCTGAGCTCCCTTTGAGAGAATGTCAAGTAAGTCTGCGGAAGAGATGAAATAGAAGCGCGGAAAAGCCACACGCTTGGTTTCCAGGTATTCAGCAAGAGCTTTTTCACAAAGAGAAAGCCTACATGAATGAAAAATCTTTTTAAGCATATCTTGTGCATTCAGTTATTAAAACATCAACAAAACAAAATCCAGCTCCTCTCATCTGTCCATTCATTACAATAAGCTCACTGTTTAACAGGCAGCCTCTCTCCTCTCTGACATCATCATTTTGCTTGTGACTAATATATAAGTCATGCCAAGTGGGAGGAGATCTCACACACACACACACCATTAGTTGAGGCTAAATATAGCTCAGACTTCAGTTGATGTCACTCATCACTTTTCTTAATGACACTCCTAATCAGCAGGGAGAAGACTAGGTTTGGCATCACTCAACCTGAGCACAAAATGCATTAGTTAAGATGTAATTGGGTTAAGGTCTTCCTTTTCCCACTGAATGTCTACAAAACACAAGTGGCTTCAACTCTCTCTGGTGTTCAGAGGAGTCATGAGATCCAGAATCCTTTCTACTTTATCGTTCTAAGCAGAGCAGAGATGACCCATAGGCAGAGCCTCAAAACCCTCAAAGATCACTGACTATGAAATAATTAACTCCTGTGGAAATTCACCCTTTAAAAATTATGGCCAACTTTATCTCAGAAAAACTTCCAGATTATGAAATAATTTTGCTTATATATGTTTTTATCTAGCGCTCTCCTCTACCTCGCCATAAAAAGTGATCACAATTCTGCATGAAGTTCTTCTTTCAGTGGCTTACCTGCCCATTTTTAATCAAAAGCCAGAAGTCTTATGACACTAGCTGTTGTAGAATTATGTGCGAAAATTACAACTGGCTCTTAAGATAAGGATTTCAAAAGTACAAACATGCTCTCTAAAGATAATTTCTAGGATAATTAAACAAAATAAAGGACTTAAAATAACAGTACAATTCCAGTTCCCAGTCTATCGTAGATGCTTAATAAATATTTGCAGGATAGCTTGATAAAACCATTGTTGATTCCTTTGACCATAAGATATTCTCATTTTACTATTATGATAGTCCTTTTGGAAAACAGAAATATATTTGGATTTATTTACATTAGCTCACAATATTTATGCACCACCTAATATGTACCAGGCCACTAGACAACCATGAGTAAAATTATAAAATAATTTAGTAGAGGTTGTACCTACAATAACATGATGTTAGATACTATTAGGGACTTGAAAGAAATCTCATAAAATTATAACAAATTGATCACTTTATAGTTTTATTCTTACCTGTACTGTAAATCTTTAAGTTTTTCATAGAGATTAGGTCTGCATGTTGCTTCTATAACATTCTTTATTTTAGCTGTCTTGAACATTAACTCCTGTGTGAAAGTACAACATGGAGCCACTGATGTTAGAAATGAAATTTTCATCCATTTTGGGAATTAAAAAACGAACAACAAACAAACTACGAGAAAGCAGAGTTAAAGACATCTAACACCATGTCTGTTCACTTCTGTTTTTAAACTTTTAGATGAAGACCAAAAACAAAGTATAACCACATAGTTTTTATCAAAATAAATTCGACGGGCATAACCACCATCCTGGGTCCACATAGAATTTCTCTCTTCTAAACCAAACAAAAAAAAAGAATAAAGAGAGAGAGAACCCAGAATCTTAAAGAGTACGTTCACTTATGAAGATGAGATGAATACTAAACAATCTATCTGTTCTTTCCTCCTTAACAGTCAAACAAAATAGAATTCCTCTGGGTGTTCTGCTTTAGGCAGAAAGGAGAAAATATTTAATCCCCATTTCTATATAAAAAGCTATAGTCATTATTCTTTGCTGAAAGTCTCTCACATCATTTATCACTAGTATGTGTACATCTCCATGGGTTCTCTATGGCTCTTAGGAAACAAACAAACAAATAACTGATAGTATTACTTTGTTACTGGCTTTTCCTCCTCAGTTTTTCCCTAATGAAGATGACTCTACCCACCTGCAGGCTTGGGCAATCTACGGCCCATGGGAAACATCTGGCTGCTGCCTGTTTTTGTACAGCCCGAAGCTAAGAATGGTTTTTACATTTTTAACTGGTTGGAAAAAAATCAAAAGCAGTATAATATTTTGTGACATAGGAAAATTCTATGAAATTCAAGTTTCAGTGTCTATAAACAAAGTTTTATCGGAGCAGAGCCACACCCACTTGTTATGCAGTGTCTAAGTTTCCTTTTCCACTACAGTGGCAGCACTGAATTGTGACAGAGACCATATAAAACTGCAAGTCTAAAAATATTTACTATCTGACCCTTCACAGAACAAGTTTCCTGACCCCCATTTCCTGAAATGCAAAAATACATTATCATAAATACAATACCCCAAATCATGTCTCTTTACAAGATTTCCGTATTGTTTGGAAAACCTTGCTAAGATAGAAAACTGTCTTCTACAAACCTTAAATTCAGCATCTACTCCATCGAACCTTCTAGCATCTTTCACAAGCTGGATTCGAATATCTTCTGAACAAGCAAAGATGCTTTCCAGGTGAGACCAAGTTCGCTGGACTTCCATCCAAGTAAAGATGACTGAATCTGCTATGTTTAGTTTATTTTGCCAGCTTAGGACTTGCTCAATGAAATATTCCACATACTTGCTTTGAAGCAGAGTCTGCAACTGAACCTGAAAGAAAGGCAAACAATTTTAAGCAACAGCTAAAGGGGTAAGTACTGCGAGAGAAGAACCATACCTATTCTGTTCATTGCTGAATTCCTAGGCCCCAGCATGGAATACGTGGAACAGACATTCAGTAAGTACTGGCTAAATGAGTGAATTAAAGGCATTAAATATTCATATTAATATTTTTTCCAAAAGAGAAAAGATAAATATAAGCAACTGCATTTAATACTAATGCCTACAAGACGACTATGCATCTCTTTGTAGGCAGGAAAAAGTATTGTGAGCCAGGACGCAGCTTTAGGAATTACACTTCATTCTTTCATCCTCTCTCACTCTCCCTCATCCTGGCCTACTAATCATTCCAACAGTGTGGGTCTTTTTTTCCTTTTCCACAAATGAAAAAATATAATAAACTTCCCTCCAGCTTCCATTTCCTGCCCCTTCAGTTTATCACCAAGCTTTGCAGCTCTCTCAGCACCGAGGCTTGCTCCTACACCATGCAGTGTGGCCAGCACTTACAACCATTCTCACACTGACATCTCAGAAAGTCATGGAGTAGAATAGCCTTTCCTCATTCGCCTCCAACTCAAGTATTTAATTCATTTGACTCTTCTTTTTTTCCCCCAGCTTTATTGAGGTATTATTGACATATAATATTTGATAAGTTTAAGGTGTACAACATGATGATCTGATACACATACATCGTGAAATGGTTATCACAATAAGGTTAGTTAACACCTCCATCCCCACGCAATTACCTTTTTAGTGTGTGTATGGTGATAACATTTAAGATCTACTCGCTTAAGCTTCAAGTATATAATACAGTATTGTTACAGGCACCGTGCTGTACATTAGATCCTCAGAACTTCTTCATCTTATATCTGGAACTTTATACCCTTTGACCAACATCTCCTCACCTACCCCACTCCCCAGCCCCAAGCAATCACGATTCTACTCTTGTTTCTTTGAGTTCAGCTTTGAGTTCCATATACAGTGAGAACATACACTATTTGTCCTTCTCTGACTTACCTCACTTAGCTTAATGCCCTCAAGATCCATCCACGTTAGCGCAAAAGGCAGGATTTCCTTCTTTCTTATGGCTGAATAAAAGGTGTATATATACCACCTTTTTCTATTCATTCATCCATCAATGGACACTTACATTGTTTCCATGACATGTGACTCTTCTTTAGGGGAAAAACTTATCCCATAGGTTCTATCATATGGCAATATCCCTTTTCTACTATTTTGCTGACCACTCTCTCTGTGTCTCCTTTATGTCTCCACCTCTTGTTCACCAAATGCAGCCTTTTCCGAGGCTCTATTCTCAGTCGACCTATCTTCTTTACCTCTCATTATCTAGCTTATCAATTGTCAAGATACCAACAACGACCTCCCAACCTACAGTTCTAGACTGAACCTCCATGCTGAGCTCTGGGTCTGACTTTCCACCTTTACATAAACGTCCCTCACTCTAAAATAATAGAGCGCTTTCTCTGTAGCTCAGATTCTTTTCCTAAGTGCCTTATATCTAATAATAACAACACTACTGTTATTATTTCCTCTGAATAGTTTCTATCTTTTATCTTTCTTATCTCTCATGTCCAAAGAGAGGCCAACTCACAACCTTAGAATTCAAGACCATATATGCTGTGCTCTGGACTGTCTCTCCAGGCTTATTTTATTTTATTTTTTTTTTAAGATTTTATTTTTCCTTTTTCTCCCCAAAGCCCCCCAGTACATAGTCGTATATTCTTCGTTGTGGGTCCTTCTAGTTGTGGCATGTGGGACGCTGCCTCAGCGTGGTTTGACGAGCAGTGCCATGTCCGCGCCCAGGATTCGAACCAATGAAACACTGGGCCGCCTGCAGTGGAGTGCGCGAACTTAACCACTCGGCCATGGGGCCAGCCCCTCTCCAGCCTTATTTTTTATTATTCCCATAAAGAAAAAGCTATATTCTAAGGAAACTACACTCTTAAAATTACCTCTGAATGGCAGGTACTTTCTGGCATTCCAAGATGCTACCAACATTGCCTCCATTGCCTGTAACCCCCTTTCCTGACCGCCATTCTTTGTTGAACAAAGTTCAGCACAAGCAGCATCACCTTACAAGGCCCTCCCTGAGTCCTTCACCCTCCCCATCAAGAGCCTCTGCCTCTTCTTAGACCCTTGGAGCCCTTCTACCTGTCTCCCTGCTCAATGCAACCTCCTTGAGAACAAGTGTTCATACCTTTTGATCCCACAGGGTACCATGCCTGGAGCTAGGTACAAGCAGACACCCAATGAACGAATAAATAAATTTTAAGTATTGGAACTTGGAAAATGTCTAAAATCATAAAAGAGAAAAATCTGTAATAAAAATATCAATCTTACTTGGTTGTGCTCTAGAGTTTCAAAAAGTTGTTCATCAGACTTTAGTAATGGAATGCCCGTCCGATAGTGAACTTCGTAAGAGAACTCCATGGTTTCCCAGGTCTGACTGATTTCTGCAATAACCTAGTAAACGGCATTAAGTTAAGTGCACAGAAGTTTAACTTAGGGCCAATATCCAGGCTATGAATCTGGAATTTAAGAAACTTTTTACAATTTTTTAAAAAACAGTGATATCAAATATTATAGGCCTAATTTTTTTTCCTCCAAATAATTTACGGTGATGAGGTTTAGAGAATGGATTCCATTACATAAAAGGAAGAAGCATCCCACCAGTATCAAATTTCCTTTGGATCCAAGTTTCAGATCCTTCACTGAAACAGAATGCTAGAGCAGGAAGGGACTTCAAAGGCACAGCTTTGACAGACATCTACGAATCAGCTCGAGGAACAGACAGTGCTCTGAACGCCTGAATGCGAAGCCCAGTCCCCGTGTGAAGCAGGGTAAGTTAACTACCTCTCCGTACCTCAGTTTCCTCATCTGCAAAATAGGAATAAAATTACCTACCACAGAGAATCAACGACTTAATAACAACAAGGTGCTTGGAGCAGTGCTTGCTACAAAGTAAATGAAAAAAGTTTTCCGCTGTCATCATCAACTGGGCCAACCCTCTTGGTTTACACATTTACTGTGACTTAGAAGGATTCAGTTTCCTGTCCAAGTCACACACTAACCAGCGGCAGAGAACAAACTGGGACCCCTGTGTCTCCACCCCCAGGCCTGAGGCCCTCTGAGTCTGCTTAGGTGCTAGTGCACAGGAGGCAGCCCGCGGACTCCACACCTTTTCAGTTCCCAGTTCTTTCACAGCTTTGTCCACAATGCTTCGGACGTCCTCTTCCACTTGATGCAACCGCAGTGCTAACAAATCGGCCAAAGTTGTGGCTTCGTTGATTGAAAATTTGACCTAATTAGGAAGAAAAAAGGGCAGAATTTATATTCTACATATATTAATGCTTCCTTTTACCTAATGGCCAGAGGAATGAATCATAGCCAAATAGAGTGAAGTCAGCTGCTGAGTCCATCTCGTCCATCTCGTTCTGAAAGGTGGGGACAATCAAAGCTATTGCTTCTTACCTCACAATGACTGAGGCATCACCCACCAGAAGGGGAGGCCAAGGCTGAGGCCACATTCACACGACACTAGTTTCTTTTGTTTCATATCCTTCCTTTGTCAGCTCATTTCTTATCTCCTTGCCACAAGACCCATTTTTAAAGAGAACCACGTTGTTCATTTATTATAATTTGGTTGAAATCCCAGGAATCAGGGAGTAGCTCATTTGTCTTTTCTTCCTAACGTACTCTATTCACTGAACAGAACTCCCAGTTGTTCCGTGATTTAACCTAGTTTTAGCACTAATTTAATCTTAGTTCTTTGGCAAAAACTCTTCTTACTCATAGTGTCATTATTCATATTTACCACAGGAAAAAATAATTCATATTGATCTCCCCGCCATCTTGTTGACTCCCCCGCCCCACCAACCCCAGTAATAGCTAAGAAGCTCTCAGCTCTTGCTAAGTGCCCAAACTCATCCATGTCCCTCACTAAAGAAGAGCTGACCCCTCCTTGTGGCGGCAGGAAAGCCATTTCCTTTCTCACTGCTGCTAAGAATATCCAGCCCCCGCTTCTTTGAGGCTGCAGTGCTCCCTGGCTCTCCCCAACCTGTAACACTGCTTGTTGCCATCTGCCTCTCTGCGTGGGGTGACTCCATATCCCTGTTGGCCCGGGACTGAGAGATGCAAGACTTTCAGGGCTAAAACGTGGAAAATCCAGAGCAAACCAGATGAGCTGGTCTCCTATCTCTGCATCGCTTTTGACCTCGCTCCAGAGCTGATAGGGACCAGGCAGCCAGCTCTGTCTTAGAGAAAGAATGAGCCGGGATGCATCATGGGGCCACTCTGATTAGTTATGCAGTTGGTGCCTGAACATAGACACTCAGCCCTGGTGACAACTGGAGGTTGAATCTAGCAGCTGCTCTGATGCCCCGGGACAGCCTGGAGGAAGTGCTTCTTCTAAAATGATCTGCCAGAGAAGGTGCCTTTTTCTAGCTTGCAGAAAGGCATGATACAGGCTAGAGACTGCAGTGAGGAGAAATTTCATTGGAGGAAATGTGAGGAGGGAGCAAGAGTGGGGCACACAGTCTGCTGCATACTGAGAGAGTCAATAAAACTTTTCTGGATGAATAAATTAATCCATTACAAAGTCTAAATATACAATGTCTAAGAGGCTCTGTGGAAAGTATTATAACGATAGCAGGTTCAAGGACCATTTATTGAGCACTTACTACATGCTAGGTCTCTCTCTGTTTAGAATCTTACCTCTAACTTATTCACTAAGCATGCCTGGGAAGCATTATAGCACTGTTTTTATTTCATAGAAGGGGCATTTAAGATATGGAGAGCAGGGAACTTGCCCAAGATCCCAGGGTTACTAAGTGTTAAGGTTGGACCAATAAAGTTCAGGACATCCCCACTTCACCAAGCAACCCCTTTCCTCTGTTTCTCCACTCTTCAAACTTGGTCTTCAAATCATGAGAGCCTTTCTGCACAATGTGTGCCTTGAGAAAATACACACATCAAACTGCCTTTTACCTATTTTAAACTCATAAAGGTCACCTTCCCTGACAAATAAAGTCTAAGCTTGGTATATTTGCTCTTAAATGGATGTAGAAAGTCAAGAAAATATAACCTCAAGTGGCATGGAGGCATGAGAAAAATCATTTTATATTTTGCAATAAACTCAAACCCATCAAAAGAATCCACACCACTATTAAATGAATGGTGCGGGGGGATCATGATTCCAGAATTCTCTCTCTTCCTCAATTCATTTCTATACCCTCTGATCGTCTCCACAATAGTAAGATTCTTTGCAGCCATGTTATACCCTATAAAATGCCTTCACATGATCTCACTTGATCCTTACAAGATCCTCTGATGTACGAGAGCAGATCGCATCCCTTTCATTTTAATAGTAAAAAACAATAAAACGGAGGTGGTCTTAGTGAGTTCAGGCTGCTATAACAGAATACTATAGACTGGGTGGCTGAAACAACAAATATTTATTTCTCACAGTTCTGGAGGCCGGAAGTTTGAGAGCATAGTGCCAGCGTGATCAAGTTCTCAGTGAAGGCCTCTTCTTGGTTTACAAACGTCTGTCTTCTTGTTGTATCCTCACGTGTCTGAGAGTGGAAAGCTCTGGTCTTTTCATCCCCTTATAAGGGCCCCGGTCCCATTCACAGGGCTCCACTCTCATGACCTAATTATCTCCCAAAGGCCCCACCTCTAAACACCATCACACTGGCAATTTAGGCTTCAACTGATGAATTTTAGGGGAACGTTGAGTCCATAGCAGGGGGCTAAAACTAGGATCGTTGCAGGTTCAGTCTGAGGATCCCATCTCAAGGAGCTCGACCTCTCCCATGTGACCAGAGACCCCTTCACAAATCCCACTTCATCCCAGATGAACGATGTAAACCAAGGAACAACACCTCACAGTCACAAGAACATTCGACCAATGAGACCCGGGAAACTCACCCCAACAGCCTTCATCAGCTGGTGCCAATGCCTGTCTCTGAGGGCAGGGCTCTGTAACTCTGCGACGGCTCTCAGTGAGGTCACCATGTCCTTCACCATGCCTTCCAGGCCTGCATAAGCATCCCAGACACGGACTTCCTTGTCTAGTGACCAGATTTCCTAAAGAAAAGTGAAAAAAAAACCAAAAAACAGATTCCCAGATAGAATACATTTTATAATTTGCCTCCTTTGAAAGCATCAATATATATTTCCTTGGATTAGGGAAGAGAATAAAAGCATTTAAGCTGCTAGGTTAAGGACTGAAACCAGAGACACCGAAAAGGACCCACTCACTCTCACACACATTACGAATCCACTACGTACAAGCTGCTCGTGTACACTGGTTTCTTATTCACAGGCTCTAACTTGGATGTCCCTTGAGGAAACCCATGGGACAGTAAATGTAATAGAGTTTCCAGGAAATGTACAATCAAGAGTGTTTCCTCTAGAAACATAACTAAGTGGAAAACTGAGATTATCTGGATTACTAAGACCTTCCTCTCAAGCCCTGATTTCAAATGGTAGCCTTGAAACGTCGGTTACCTTTGAGTTATTGTTCCTTGGAACTTAAATATTTCATTTGAAGACATGTCAGACAGGGCTCTTGACTTGGCTGTGTTCTTGGCTCATGGAACATCAAAAATGTGAATGAGAAAACCCATAATAAAACAACAATCTTAGCAGAAAGAAAAGGACAAAGCCACTTGTTTAAAAAAATAAAAAAGCTTCAGCTGAGAGTGTGGGTCAAACTGTCTCTCTGAAGTGGGATAATCCGATGTTGAGGAGATAAGTAGGGAATGAGCACAGAAACGAGACACGGTGACCTCATGACAAAAGAATGATGGGACTTCTTAGTTAGGGTCCATGGGACCACAGCATTATGAGAGAAAAAACTGGGAAGAGCTGGTAGGAGTTGAGCATGGAACTGAGTCGGGGCAAGGATGTTCTGAGGTGAGAAGAAGGCCAAAGACCCTGCCGCTTTTTAACTGTCTTTCACGGCGAGGCATTTTGGCTTTATCCAAAGAGGTTCTACTCCTTTCAGAGGGCATATGGCTGTGAGGACTATACCTCAAAGCACCAGATTCCAACAAGCCCAGGTCTGTTATCTTGAGCTCCCTTGGGATACAGAGGAAGTAGTTAGAACAAAGATCATAGTATTCCACAGAAATCCACAAGAGGCATTCTCCAATTAGTCACCCCAAATTCCAGAACCAAAGGGTACTTTTGAAGAGACAAAATGCTTATGGTTGTCAATGAAGAAATTCAAAATCTTTCATAAGCCTAAGCCCTCAGCCCTGATACTCTTCATGTTGCCCTCTATTCAGACAGCCACAGGAAGCTCATGATTATTGTTGCCACTCATCAATTCATTAGTCCTAATATGCTTTTATCCACTCATTCACAGAAAGGCAGGCTTGATTAGAAGTGCAACTGGCTGAGAGCGAAAAAAATACTGCTCATATCATCCTGTTGGAAGTAAATAAGGACACACAGCCCGAAACACCCGTTACTAGGTTAGGGAAGATGGAAGGAGGTGGTGCCGAGAAAGATAAATTGTTGTAATAGACAGTTATGGAACTTGCCTTGGCAAACCTTCTGAGCTCTACATCCATCTGTTCCACATTAATCTGTCTCCACTGGGTTTTAGTCCAATTATCAATGCTTGTCTGAAAACGTACGAGCAGATAAAAGCGTCAACAACATTTGGTGAAAGCAAGTCTCCTCAGCAAAATATACAAACTGATGATACAGGGACTCTCTCATGCAGTGGGAAGTCAATTACTTAAATATTAACTGCACTTGTCAAAACTTCCCTATCATCAAAACAAAAAAGTTGTCAGGACCTGTCAAATTTAAGGCTAAAACATTATGATATATTAATTTCTAGTAGCAATGACAAATTCCATACACACACCATCATTATCATTGAACCCTGAGTACTTTGAATGAATTGATAAGTATATTACCATTAAATACCAGCTTGTAATTCTACATATAACATAAAATAAGCTTTCATAAGACAATCTTCATCCATTATAAACAAAACTCTCATTATCTCCTTGACCATATTCTATGTCTTGATAATATATTTCTATATGGCTTTCAACTAACTTCAAAGAAAATTATATATAATGCATGCCGCAGTATGCCTTGTTCCCTAGAACTTATTTTTATCAAGTTTGTAACTTAATTAACAATATATAAATTAACTATTTTTAGTCAGGTCCATTTATATATGCACACACGCATAAGTACAAGCATAGGTGAAAACATGATTTCATATGCATAGGTGACTCATCTATTAATTTTTATTTATATCCTACATAATCCTCAAAAAAGATTTGAAGCAGTCAACTCATTATACCAAGTTTCACTCAGAACTAGAAACAAGAACAACGGATAGTTCCAGAGAGGAATCTTCTATTAATAGAGATACAAACTTGAATTCTAGGGTAGAAAACCTAATATCCACATATTTGAAGACATCATAAAATTCAGATAGAATGGTAACTAACAGTTGCATACTTATACAAAAGAACTACTAAAAGGAAAAAAAAAATGCATGCTTTCAGAGAGCAGTGTCTTACTCTAACGTGAATAATGACATCCCAGAGGCCCTTGAGCAGTTCCACTTCTTTGCGACACCGCTTCATTTGTTTGTACTCTGGAAGAGCCACTTCAAAAAGATGAGTAGATTCTTGCATCTGCAACATTTCTTCTTCTAACACCTCAAGCTCTTGATTTGCCTAAGGAGCAAACACACACATACGAACACCCTCATCCAACAAACTGCCAAAGGAAGAGAAGCCACACAGTTCTCTAGCTCTGGTATGTCAACATTCACAACTTTGAGTTTAAAAAGAAAATGAAAAGAAATCTGCAGTATAATTACTGGTAAAATGTAGAAGGCTCTAGTGGCAAACTCATGGCCACTCAAAAAGTGAGAGCAGTCTGTTAATACATACGAGAATCTTATCAATACTCTCCCTCTACATATTTCAGCAAAATTCACTCTGGCATCAGATTTCTACGAATAGTTTTTCCTCTTGAATTTCACTGTACACCTGGGGACTTTGCTGGAGAACAAAGGATGAGACTCTAGAAGCTTCCATGTAAGAATAAATCACTTTTTTTAAAAAAAGAACTTTCAGATTTAAAAAATATCCTAGAGATTATCAATAGCACAAAATGTACTGAAGAGAATTTGTGAAATAGAACACCGGAGCTAAAACTACAGCACAGTATGAGAAATTTCACCATCTGATTATCTTTACTAAGACTCCCCTACCATCCTCCTATTTAGAATAGTTTGTTTTACACCAAATATAAGCCACCTCTTACTTTTAGTTTTTATTAACATAGTAGTATATTTACGTTCAAGGAGTCCAGAAGAGCCTGTAATGCAGGAGAAGCTGGAACCCTAGGTTCACTCTCAGTTCTTCTGGGTGCTATTTCTCTAACTCTCAATGACGTGCACAAGCTGCTCCTTTTCGATTTATCAAGCTTAGACATCACACTAGGTTACCAGCTTTGCAAAAGAAGGATTTAACTTGGTTTTTCCACTTTGTATTTTCTCCCGTCCTCCTTTCGACAGCTAATAATTCCATTACTTTAGTTCTTCTGATTTTGCTTTTAAACACCCAATCTTTTGTTTCATCTACTTTCAACTATCTCTTAACTTCCTACCATGTAAATAAGAATATTAGTACTCTAATATTCTTTCGTTATACAAGTTACAGATTGCATTTTTACAAGTTATACCTTTATAAACAAGAACTCCTATTCTTAGTTTTACAAATGTTTTAGTATGAAAAATTCCATACACATAAAAGGGTGTGGGTGCGCCCACCACCCAGCTTAGGAAATACTATGTTACTAATAATTTTTAATGGCTACCTCAAGTTTTATCCCTCTCTTCCCACTAAAAATTTATTCACCAAATTTTTATTTCTTCTGATTTTTATCACATTTTCACTACATATATATGTACTGTACTGGTAAATGCCAAACTGTTAAAGTTATGTTTTTGAAATTTATATGAATAGTTTTATACATTAAGACTTTCAATTAATATTTATTTTTGATGTGCACCTATATATTCATGAAGATATGTGCCAACTTTGTTTCCACTACTGTATACTACTACCTTGAATGAATATATTACAATTAATTTATTCTACTTCTGATGGCCATTTAGGTTATTCCTGTATTTCATCATTGGCACTAATGCTACTAGGAATTTTCATACCCCCTGGCATAAATGTTTCATATTTAGAATTTTTGTTATCCTTTAATGAGTTAAAAATGTCTTCCAAGAGTTTCTATCACGAATGAATGTTGAATGCTATCTAAGATTTTCTGGCATTTCCTGAGATGATCACATGATTCTCTTCGTAATCCATTAATATGATGACATACTAATTTTCTATTGGTAAATCAAATTTGTTTTCTAGAATAAACCCAACTTGTTTATAAAATGGTATAATTTGATTACGTGTTGTTCAGTACGTTTAGAGCTACATGTACATAAGAAAGACCGGCCTACAATTTTTCCTTTCTCATACTGTCCTTTTATGAAAATTAGACATGCTTCACAGAGTAATTTTTGACTGTTCACTCTTCTTCTGGTCTCTGGAATCACATGAATGAGATCTGTTTCTTGAAAGCTTCTTGGAATTCACTTGTAATGCCATCAGGGCCTGTTAGTCAATCTGTTGGAAGATTTTTAACTACTGGTTAAGTTTTTCTCTTTATTTTCCTACTGGTTAATTTTTAACAGTTACAGGACTAATCGGGTTTATATTTCTTGACAAAGTTTTAGTAAATTATATTTAAAAAAAAATTTATCCATTTAAGTTTTCAAATTTCTTGTTAACTGTACTCTTTTGAATCTTTTGAATTTCTGTCTTTCTGTACCGACATTCTCTATTTTATTCCTAAGATTGTTAATTTTGCTTATTCTTTTTTCCCTTCATCATTCCCCTAGAGGTTTATCAATATAATTAGTCTTTTCTGAGAATCAAATTTGGTTTTGTTGATGCTCTCTTTTCTTGAATTATATGCTTTGGAAGTTATTTTAGTGATGATTTATTGGTGGTTAATTTCTTCTGGTTTTGTTTATCTGAAATATCTTTATTTCATACTTGTTATTTAAATATAATTTTACACAGTAGAATTTGGAAACTATCATCCACTACCTCCGGCTTCTATTGTTGCTGATGAAAAGTCTGTTCTTGCCCAATCACCATTTCTAACAGGTGACTTGTCTTTTCTACCTGGTTGCTTTAAAGATCTTCTCTTTGTGTTTGGTTTCTGCAGTTCACTTTGCTGCGTCTAGATGTTGACTTTGTATTCATCCTGGCTGTGATTCAGTGAATTTCCTGAATCTATTGATTCATGCTTTTATATCTCGATTGCCTGTCTAATATTCTGTTTATTCTCTCTCCAGGTAATCTGAGTAGAAGAGTTAGATGTCATTCTAACTTCTTACTCTGTCTCAATCTACTTTATATATTTTTTATCTCCTGACACCTATGTGCTGCCTTCTAAGTGATTTCTTCCAATGTTATTTTCATTTCACTAATTCTCTTTTCAACTTTAACCCTTTAACCCATCTGCTGAGTTACATTTGTTTTTAATAATTATATTTTCCATTTCTGTAAGTTCCTGGCCCTTTTTCAAATTCAACTGATCACTGTTGATAGTCTCAAAACTGAGAACTTGCTCATTTTTTTCCATGTTATCTTTTATATCCTTAATAAATATCTTCTACTATCTGATGTTTTATATGAGTCTCTGTGGTTTGTTCTTTCTGCTGGCTCTCAAGAATGATGATGTGCTTATTGTTTTCTTGTAAACTCTTATTTGACTGAACTTAATCTGTTGGACCTCTGAGGAGACTGGAATGGGAGCACTTTTTTCCAGAGAAGATTTGGGTTTGCTTCTACTAGGTGCTAAGAAGAGCTACTTATAACCATTTCAATTTCCTGGCCTGGAAACTCCTAAGTCACAGAAGTGCAAAATTGAACCATAATCCTTGTCAGAACCAGGCTATGTTTACAAATCCCCAGAGGATCCTTTCCCCCATGCTTTACCCTACTCTGGGCCTTAGCAAGGACTGACGGGTAATCTCATTGGCTGCCTTTGCAGGCTGCAGAGTTTTCCCAGCCCACCTTTTTCCTGAGGGTGTAACCTCTTAAGAGCATCTCCTACCTCCCCTTGAAGTTCATCACAAAGTTCTAGACTCCTGGTACGTTCGTTCATTTGCCCCACAGCAGCACAGGCCCCTCTGCTGCCTCTGCTTTCCATTCTAGTGTCAGCTACTCCATTTTTTTCCTGCCCTTTATAGATTTCTCTTGTTTCCTCGAGAGCTCAGCAATAGATTTAAAATTGCACATTTGTGAACATGTTTCAGCATCTGTTTTACAAAAGACAGATTTTCAAAATATCTAGTCTACCACACTCCCCAAAGCTAACACCCCTTTATTTATTTTTAATCATTTTTCCTATTACTTGCACTAATTCAACTATTCCTAGAAATATATACCCAGTTATGTTTATTCAACTGTTTACTGTATTTTTGGCTATGAAAAAACAACAGCACACAATATAACTTTACTGAGGAATCAGTTATAAAAGCAGCGATTCACTATACCACTCCCCCTGTTCCTGCAAGGAGCAAAGTTTCTGTCTTGCAGAGTGGGGGCCTTGAATACTAGGATCTACGGCACCAGCCCAGAAAAAGCAGATACAAGCCTTTGGTTGAATCTAGTTAGATAAACACTAGATATGCATGCTGAACAAGCATACAAGAAAATGACCTCAAGACAAAGGTGATCCGGCCCTACTAAATTCGAGACATCCCTCAACCCATTCTGTAAATCCAAGGAAAAAGATCTGACTATATACTGTTATAGTATAGCATGCAAATGGTAGGATTCAATAAATGATAACAGAAGTAAATGTTTACATATAGCACACTGGTTAGTCAAGTAAAAAATGTCTCCCCATCCACAATCTGCTCAGACCAACTGCAATTTAGATATAATCTTTAAAAAAACACAAGTCTATTAGCATATTCTAACCTACTCACTTTCAATGAATACATTAACCACTTTTCTTCAGCCAAGCGAAAGAGAAGACCTTATGCTATAGAATGGTGTTTTCTGAATGGGTTTAAAGCAGTTAAAACTAAATTCAATCCAAAATTTGGAAAGAGAGGTAAAAAGCTGTGTGAGCTGTAAGTTTACACCAGTCTAAGGAGTAAAGACTATCTCCAGCATGAGTGAAATCAGGACGGCAGCCTAGAGGAGGAACTCAAAGATCCCCAGCCTCTAAATCTAAACCTCACCATGCCATTTTCTCATTTGGGCTGCTGGGTTAAGAATTCCTAGAGGAACAAAGATCGTTTTGCTAATAAAAGTTTAAAACATTTTTTCAAGCCTCATATGAATTCCTTACCTTTTTGGATCATTTGCCCATTATATTCATTCTGATAGTCAATTATAATAAATCAGTTCATTATAAACTAGGATTGAATGACTCAATAATATTTGTATCCAGAGTTAAGAATAAGTTATGGGTTTTGAGTTAAGAGTAAGATATGGGTTTTCTTTACTATGGTTAAAGGTTACTACTATTGAAGTATCACACGGGAAACTGTAGAATGGCTAAAATTCTTGACTTTTAAAAAAATTTAGACAGCTAGAATTTTAATACTAGCTCTGTCACTTACTAACCGTGTAATCTCGAATGAGTTACTGAATTATACATGATTGTTTCTTTACCTGAAAAAAAGGAGAATAATAGAAGCTACAACACAGGGATATTGCAAGAATTGAAAGAAATAATGTAATTGCTTAACAGAGTTCTTGACATCTACTCCATCCAGTAAGTGGTTAAAAACAGTAGCTGTTCCTACTTTCATTAGTATGGTGACTTGGCTGATGATAGTGGTTTGGGGAGACATGATTTAAAACACAATATAATTTATTTGGGGAAAATTATTTATAACTAGGTTTTAAATAATTAATTCTCCCCCCCTCTAACTGACTGCAAAACTAAGGCAAAATATAGCAGTATCTCAGTGTCTAAATTTATTTTCTAAAGTAGCTAGTGTAACACACACAAGATAATCGAGATCAGCATTACCTTATCGAGCACTGTGTATGGATTTTCTGCATTAAAACCAAGAGGAGCATAGAGTCTGAATCTCTCTCTGAACTCTGCCTGCTTCCCCTGATGAGGGTAGGAAAAATGGAAAGTAAATCTCAAACAAATCGCTCCAATTATCCTTGTAAAATCTTTCTTAAAAAAACAACAAACAACTTGGAGCTAGCTTACATCAAACAAAATACATTTTTTCCTTATAAGAGTGACTTCTGCATTTTGAAGAGGTGAAACTTCATGTCTGACAGTTGCTGCAATCTTTTTGGTAGTTTCCCACCTTTCAGGTAATTCCTACAAAAACAAAGGCACAAATGGGAAATTACTTCAACGCCCCAAACAAAATCAACTCTACAGGATTCAATTATTCTACTCTCTTTACACTAACCCATGACATCTTTTGATTCTTAGAGAAGTTGTTTATCCCCAAAATAATTACAGTGACCAAAAGGCTCAGAGCCAGGCTGAAGTCCAGGCTGACCCCCTGACACCTCTGGATTTGTACCCTCCAAGCATAAACCACACTTGTCTTCTGGTATAAGATTATTGCAGAACAAATGAATATCTTTTCAAAATAAACACAAATTTCCAGATTGTTTTGCCATTGAGGGAATAAAATTAAGGTGCTCTGTAAATGACTTTGCTGATCTTTAACAACTGAAAATGGAGCCATTTTAGCAGTTTATAGCAAGTGGGGAAAAAAAAAAAAAAAGATGCTTTGAATCTGCTGGGGCAGAGACGAAAACGTGAATCGATCTTATCCTTCACTTTCCTCCAGCTCCCAGAGCTCTGTGTGCTCCGTCTTGATGGAGAGTTTGAGCGTTTAGGTTAATTTTAAATGACCAGGATTTTTGAAGTAAGAAGAAGTAAAGGGAAAAGAAGGTCAATTCCTACTCGATGTAGAACAAAAGAAGCAATAAATAGCTCAGTAGCAACTCAACCCTGCTCTCCCTGCCTACAATGCAAATAGGACAACACAAGTTATTTATTTTTTTTTTGAAGAGTTGTTGTGTACAATTGCTGTTGAAAAGCATTCCTTGTGTCCAGACTAACAAAACATTGTTTCTCTGGGTCATCTCCTGGGACACTGAAATTGTTTTGTCATACAAAACCACCCATAGTGATGGGACTCCACTTGTGTAGCTGAAGTGCAAAAATCAAAGGTGGTAAAGACTATTTTGCAACCCTTGATAAATATTTGATGAATGATTCAGTAACCGCCAATTATGAAGAGGGCACTGCGCTGAGTATAAATTGTATCTGTGTGGTGGAGGTGTGCTACAAAGATAAAACACATTCTTTGACTTAAATTGTTTTATAATCTGTCAGAGCAAATGAAAGGCACACGCAGTAACTATTCTACATGACAGAATGTGTTAACTTCTCGCAGGTCTATGTATTATGGAACCAAAATGCTCAGGAGGCAACCTGGTGTCATGACAGGAATACCACTCAGGCCAGGAACCGAGAGCTCTGGGCTCTAAACCTACTTGTCCTCCCATCTTGTGCTTTCGCCCTTTGCCTCATTAAAACTCTGCATCCTCATCTGTACAGTCTCACTTTGCATTTCCACCTGATCCTGTGGAACCCAAATATCGCAAGGAGTCCCTCAGGGACCATAAGTAGGAAGCCACAGAGAGGTCACATAAGTGGACTCAGGTCCCTCAATCCTCTTCGTCCACAGTGGAGCTGCTGTTACCTGCTTTATATTTGGGAATTCCAAATAAGCTTCCACTTGGTAAAGATAAATTTTCATTGAAAATTAAAAGATGACATGATCTCTATTGTCTAAATGATCTGATCCACTCAAGGAGGTAACCTTGAATCTGAGGCTGAAGGCATGACTGGATTTCAACAGGCAGAGATTAGGGTGAGATCCCTTGAGATCCTGTGAGGTAAGATTACCAGTGCAGGATCGGGGAGAGTGTGGGCTCTTACGGAAACTGGACAGTATTCAGGAGGCTGGGGCAGTAATGAGGGTTTCTTAGCAGAGAAGGGACTCCATAAGATCCATAGATCAGAGGTTTAATCCAGCTTCAAAGCATACTGCAGATAGAGTGTTGAGGACACAGCCATCTCTAGGGGCTTTTTAGCATAGAACCGAGCGCAGGCAAGTATTTGGAAAATGTTACAATCATTAATGAGAACGAAGGAGAAACAGAGTGACTATCACAAGTTGCTTTAAGTAAAATAAAATTGGGCCAGTTATCCTTCACATGCAACTTGGCCTGCCTATAAATTTTATTTTTCCTCTTGACCAGCCTGAATTACTGACATAACAACACATGCAAAGCTAAAAGTGTGTCCCAGTTTTGAAATACCGAAAAGCCTAATATTTTCAATACTGTCATAACCTGAGGGAACACAAATTCTGGAGGCCGTGACTTAAATTCTCCTTTACCAATTACTCATATTATGATTGCTTTCTCCATATGATATATTTTAAGGTCCAAGATCTGAATCAAAGAATATCCCAATCTTTCTAAAACAGGTATTTATATTAGGTTGTGCTGTAACTGTTTCATCTCTCAGTCTTGTTATGTATCTGTCTATCCATATCCTATCTTACTCCATGTCTACTTGGATTTTCAGCTCTTGGGACAGTTTTACACTTCAACAGAATTTAATAATTCATATATAGGAACTTTTTATAGTCTTTATAGCCAAAAGAGCTCTTGTAAACACACTGTTGCATTTAATGCTCACAAAACAAAAATGAGGGCTGTAAAATGGAGCAGCCACTGTGAAAAACAGTTTGGCAGTTCCTACCAGAGTTGAACATAGAATTACCATATGACCCAGCAATTCCACTCCAAAGTATACACCAAAAGGATCTGAAAACAGGTACTCAAATGAATGCCTATACACCAACGTTCACAGTAGCACTGTTTACAAGAGCCAGAAGATGGAAACAAGGCAACTGTCCATCAAGGGAGGAAAGGATAAACAAGTTGTGGTGTTTATACACAAGGGAATATTATTCTGCCATAAAAAGGAATGGAGAAGTGATACATGCTACAGCATGAATGAACTTCAAAAATATCATGCCAAGTGAAAGAAGTCAAAACCAAAGGATCACATATTGTATAATTCCATTTATATGAAGTATCTAGATTAAGTAACCCAGACAGATAGAAAATGATTGGTGGTAGCCAAGGGAGGGGGTGGTGGCGATGGTGAGGAACGATAGCTAAGGTGTGGAGTTTCTTTTTCGGGTGATGAAAATGTCTTAAACTAGATAGAGATGGTAGCTACACAACACTGTGGATGTACCAAAAGCCACACACTTTAAAATGGTTACTTTATGTTATGTGAACTGTGAAGTTCACCTCAATAAAAAAAAAAAAAAAAACACTGAGAAATTGGAGACAGTATAGACAAATAAAAAAAAGGAAAGCTCTTTAGGGCTATTTTACTGAAAAGGAAGCATGCTCTGAGGCCAGCAGATGAGATGGACTCATACAGTACTTGAAAACAAATCCAAGCTTGAGTTTTATGCTCTAATCACAGAACGAGAATTCAGTAAAAGTGTTCTAGTTAATGTGTCCACTGATCACATTTGCAGGTTTAAATGTAAGCCCATCCTGGAAGCTGGTGGATGATGCAGATAGATAAACTATCTAGACGGGCAGGAGAATAGAGTCTCAATTGTGAGACCTTTGTTCTGATTCAGTTACAACTTCATCTGCCACTAAGCAGCCACCAAGTCTTTCCAGAGGATGGAAACAGGAGGATGGCATAGAAATACTGTTCAGGAAACACAGTGATTTCTCCATCCAAATTGGGCTTTATTTATTTATTCTTCATCAACATGTCCATGGTATGTTTCCACAGACTAGGATATTTCTCAACTGACAGGCAGTTTTAAGTGAAAGAGAGCTTTGGTACATTTCATGTGTGGAAGTGATGGTAAAAGTGGAACTCAAAAAAGCAACTTCGAGGCTCTCTGTTACCTAACTACCTTTTAACAAGAAGGCAGTGGAGCATAGCAGTTAAGAGTGAGTATTTTGGCATAAAACACACCTGGATTCGCGTGTTGGCTGGCTTTACTACTTGTGTGACCTTGAGAAAGTTATGAAATCTCCTTAAGCTTCAAACACCTGACATGTAAACTGAAAACAGTCACATCTACAGTATAGGTTCTTATGAGGATGTCATAAGAGAGTCTATGTAAAGAACTCGGCCAAAGGAGACCCTCAATTTATGGTAATTAGGATTATTTTACCACTACACTTACCTCTAGCTGAGTATAGACCTGCTCAGGCATCTTCTGACCATAGGTCTCCAAGAGTGCGATGGTTTCTTTCAGTGGTTCAAAGAGTTCATCAGTAGATCTCTGTCGGCTTCTCACAGCCAGAAGATGCCCCATGATGTCAACTAAACCATCATGATCGGCTTCCCTTAACTCTCTCTGAAGTCCGGCATCTGTCTCCTTTATAAATTCTTGTAGCTCATTCAGACTATTAAATACATATATGTATATATAGACACATACACACACACACATGCACAAACACAAACTAAGCTCATTAAAACACTCAGAAGTCTAAGACTTCTGATTGAGTGTTATTTCCATTATTTTCCTAATTATAAACATTACTTGTTCTATTATAAAACAGCAGTTTTAATGCTCTTAAAATTTATAGCTCAATTTTAGAAAGCAGTCGGGTGTTAAAAGTTGTAATTCCAAATACCAAGGCACAAAAGGCTACCTGTCAGTGACAAATCTCAATAGATGCTCCTGAAACATCCAGCTCCATTTCTTAATGATGTTTAGCAAGCTCACTTTGAAAGGCTTCATGTCCACCTTGAACCAACTATCAAACACTCTGAAGTCATCAAACTTGCTCATCTGAACATACAAAGCCTCATAAATGTCAATCTATAATTAGAAAAAAAAAGCAACTATAACAACTCAATCAAAAACCAATAACTACATTCAATGCTAAGGGTTTTCCTTGCCTGTTCTTTGAATTGCTCAAGAGTTGGTGGTTGTTCAGGAATTTCTTTATTTGCATGAGCATCTATGTCCTCAGATGAAAGAATCTGGCCATACAGGAGAAAATGCTTCATAAACTCAGCTCGGTCATCCACCCAGAGGTAAGCGTACGTGTCCAGGGTATTTCTGAAGTCCAAGACTTTGTTGATGACATCTGCCACTCTGTTCATTATCTCCTGCCTGGCCTGTGCCAGGCCTAACACGTTATCCATATCACTCTAAATGAGAGGAAAACCAAGAACTTATTAAAACCAACCTTGCCCTACTACCAACTATGTGCAACATAACATTATCCAAGGCAGGTCTCCAAAGGGAGAGGAGTTGGTCAAATCAAAAATTGTGTTGCTTTTTCCAATTTCTCCTTTCCCTGTGCTCCACATTGACCCAATTTATTTTTGAATCATTAATATGAAAGCTCCTATCCACTCACAAAGAAAATACCTGATAATTTGCTATTTCCAGATGCGCCGCTACCCGCTTCATCTGGGCAGACATTCTAAAACTTCCACACAGCATTTCCTCTACCAGGTCATAGAAGCCATCCCCAGCCTCTCTTTCTAATGAAGGTTTAAACAGAATCTCAGGGGGCATTAAGAACATTTGTGCTTGAAAAAATGGTGCAGGTTTCAATTGTTTCTCCGTATTCATCAGAAAGAAGTCTAAGTCATGCATTATAGCTTGAAAAAAGCCTTCTACCACGATGTCATCAATGAATTCTACATAAATCTTCCAGGTATCCAGAGAAGGACTGGCTTTGAAGAGCTTCCTATTTTCCTAGAAACATGCAAGTATTAACAGATGAGTATAAACAATAGTGAGTACAAAAATGACAGCTTTCCACTTAAACGGTTTGTTAAAGAATGGCTTGTGCATTTTTGTGCACAACACAGGAATATTCAAATGCTATGTTGCACAACCTTAAGCTAGACGGTAAAGATCCAAGCAGGACTTTGTAACATTTAGTTCATTTATAAAATATATTCAAAAGTCATTCTTTAAAGGAAAAAATCACTACGAAGATTGCTATCTTCAAGTACAAACAAGAAACACACTCGTTCCCAATGCAGTCTACATGTATTGGACCTGGGCTCTAGTTCCTGCTCTGTCCCCAACTCGATGTGGCCTTGGACTTTGCCTCCAGGGTCTTCCCTGTAAATGAGGTTTCCCTATCTGGCCCTTCAGAGAATACCGACCTGGGATATTCCAAGATGACCAGGTCAGCAAAGTGCTAGGTACTCTAAGGCCATTACTGGAGACTCACAGGGTACCTATTATATTAAAGTCTGTTTAACTTGGTTTAACCCAATTCTTTCCAAACACGAAGAATATTTTTTGCAAACCTCCTAGGAGCAACCTATGGAATAGTAACTCAGCTTGGGAAGCACTGGCCTGGTGAAGTCTAAGCTCCCTTTGTGCTTCAACAATATCAAGTTCCTCTATCTCAACATTTCCCAAGAGTGTGGGTGAAGCAATGGACAGGTCAATGGGGCACGACAGGGCCAGGCACATATAAGGTGAAGGACTGCTAGAGGTTGGGTGTACACTGTGGCAGGCTGGGGGACATCGATTTCAAAAGGTCAGCAAGGTTGATTCCTGAGACATCTTCTGAGTAGCAAAGGTGTGGTCTACACAGGCCGGAGGGCATGTGCCTGAGGCAGAAACTGTAGCAACAGAGAAAAGGAGACACTGGAACGCGAGCTGATAAGAAGGTAGACTATGCTCTCTGCTTTCTTTGATCATTCGCTACCGTGGATGTATGATCTAGGATTCAAAAGTGTGTGCTATATGCAAGAATCAGAACTACAGAGGAGAGTCTGGCTCCTGATAAAGCAGGGCAGAAATGAGCTAGTTCTTTGAGCGATTTCTTGCCCTCAAACAAATTTAAGCACTGCTCCTTTCAAGGATGCTGTCTTGCCCATTATCCAGATGGAGCCATCCACATCTGTGTAGTGTATGCAACCAGCATCCATGGAGTTGTGCGTTGCATATCATGGGCATCCGTACACAGCCGTCCTGGCTCCTTTGTAGACACTAGACCTTAGAGCTAAAAAAGGATCCTTAAAGGCTATCTCGTTCAGTCTCTTCATTTTAAATATATGAAAACAAAGACCTAAAACACATCCAGTGTCACAGTGTTAGGAAGTTAGCAGCTGAGCTAGGACTAGAAACCAGCCCTCTTGACTCCCCAAGGCAGAGCTCCTTCTAACACATCACAGTAATGTACCTGTGATTGCCTCATTGTTTATACTTTTTCATACAAAGGGATCCAGTTTATATCTCTACAGTATCATTTTTAAGAATTGTATTTTCAACGATTTAGGGTAAAGGGAGAAAAATGAAGAGAAAGGAGAGCTTTGAGTTACTAAATGACCACTCAGCTCCTTCTAGACCCAGTTTTCCACGGTTCTGCCCTTCTCTCTTCATCTCCGACTCTGACTCCAGACTATCCATGGGGATCCCACAGCCACAAAGGGGGCAGCACAAAAAGGCAGATGGGAGATGCTCTCTGCTGTATTTCCACAGCTTTTCCCCAAATCGTATTCCTCACTGGAAGGCTGAGAACCAGGCTCAAAGTCATGTGCTGAGAAGAACAGGGAAATCACTTAGACACAACTTATAGAGGCAAATAATCGTTTCATCTCTGTTTTGAAGTTGACTCCCTCAAGTTGAAAGTTCTCCTCAGTTCTCAAACTGAGAACAGTGACTTCAAAGCTTCTTAGTTTTTGACTTAAAGAAAAAAGAAAATACAGTCCATTTATTAATAGAAAAATTCCAACCTTATTCTCTAAGAATAACACTGCAAAACCCTGTTTTGTAACAATTTCTAGTCATGTATGGGCAATATTTTCAGGGCATTTTAATCACGATTCATAAATCTTACTGGTCTTAAACCTCCAGATTAGTGTTTAGGCAGTACATTTTTTTTTTATTACCAAGAAAATAAAACAGAAGAAACTAATTGTAACCCATCGTCTGTCCTCCATCAGACAGACTGTAAGGCGCATCAATTGTAGAGGCGTCCTAGAAATCACAGGATAATTCCCAGAATCAGCAAATAACTCGGAATAGTCAACGGCATGACTGAGATACTGCTGAGAAAAACAAATTTCCAGATGTATACCTTCTTTACATGCCAGAACCCCCAAGGTCCTCTCAAGCCTGCCCAGGCCTTAGGGAGAGCCTTCAGAGGGAGCATGGCCCTGCCCACACCTTGATTTCAGACTTCTGGGCTCCAGACTGTGACAGAATAAATTTCTGCTCATGTAAGACCCCATTATTTGTGGTACAGCGGCCCTAGCATGCTAATACAGGAAGTAATCAAAGAAGGCAGGGACAAAGTCTTTGTCCTGGCAAACTGACATCAGTAGGGAAAATTACAACTTTCTTAGAAATTTCAGACAATCTTGGAAGTCAACAGAAACTCTGAAATTCATATTAATTTTGTTGTTCTTTTTCCTCACATAATCAATACAGTATGTTGAGTGTACCACACCCTACTTTCCGGTGAACAAGTTTGTCCTTCCCTCGGCACCCAGGACAACACCCTCTCCTGGTTTTCCTCCTCCTGTGTCAGTTGCTCCTTTTCTGCACCTTTGGCTGGTTCTTCTACCTGGTTTCCTGAGGGTGGTGGACCCCAGAGAACAGCCCTTGATTTCCTTCTCTTCTCTAGCTGGACTCATGTTCTTGGGGATCTCATTCAGCCTCCTGGTTTAAATATCATGGCCATCAACTTCTCTTAATTTGCATTTGCAGCCCTCCTCCAAACTCCAAACTAGTAAATCCAATTGCTGACACAACTCCTTTACTCGTCTGACAGACGCCTCAGATCAAAACGTCTAAAACTGAAATCTGATCTTCCCGCCTCAGCCTCCTCCTCTCACAGCTTTCCCATCTGAATAGACTGCAACTCCATCTTTCCAGTGGATCAGGACAAAACTCTGAGAATCATCCTCAGCGCCTCTGTCTTTCATGCTCCACATCCAGTCTGCTAGGAAATCGCTCACCCCACTTAATGCAAAATATATCCATAATCCAACAACTTCTAATCATCTCCACGGCTACCATCCTGGTCCAGGCACCACCATCTGTCGCTGAGATTACTGCCACAGTAACCAGTCAGGCCCTCCTCCTCCCCTTGCCTCCCTGTGGTGCAGTTTCAACACAACAGCCAAAATCCTTTTCCAAGAAAAGTTAGAGCACGCTCACTCCTCTCTTCGAAGTCCTGGAAGCCCTCCCTATGTACTTCAGAGCAAAAGCCAGAGGCTGTACAAAGGCCTATGGAGTCTTACCTGATCTGCCTGGCCCCTCCTCACCCCGTCTGACCTCCCCTCCCCCTCCCCCCTGCCCCCGCTATGTTCATTTTCCTGCTCTTCCCTGAAATGTGCCATGCAAGTACTCTCCTACCCGAAGGCTGCTGCCTCTGCCTGGAACACTTCACCAAAAGCCTGCTCGGCTAACTCTAGAAATTTCCTAACTCTATAACCCGCTTCGCTAACTCTGTAACTTTGCTCAGATCTGACCTTCTCATTGAGGCCTACCCTGATCCTCCTATTTAAAACTGTACCCCCAACCCAGCACTCCAGAACCCCTGTGCCTGCTCTAATTTTATCTTTTTTCTGCAGCATGTAATCAATTCCAGCATCTATGACCACTGTTTACGACCTCTCTCCTCTCATTAGAATGTGAGCTCCTGAAAAGCAAGGATTTTCATCTGTTCTTTTCACTAAACTATCTCAAAAATTTAGAATGACACTGGGCCCATAGGAGGCTCACAATAAACACTTCTTAAATAAGTGAGTGACAGTGGACTACTAAGGCATATAATTGGTTATATTCCATTTCCAGCAGGAAAACCATAATCCATTGTGGTTTTTTTCCTACTGAGAGCCTAGAGACAAGTATCTTCGCTTTACATGTGAGAAAATTCAGGCCCAGTTTCTGGAAGACATGAGACTAAAAGCCCTGATTTCCAGCCTCACCCCAGAGCACTTTCCCTACCCTCAGGCCACGGGGCTTTATGACAGCTGCAGAGTGTGTGTGATCTGTCTGCCCTGCCCAAAGGAGAGAGCCCATGGTTTGAGGACTGTATCTATCTATAGAGAAGACTCCATACAGCAAGGATGCTCAAAAGCAAACAGAATACGCTATTTCATTCCCGTTCTTTTTTCCTCAAGAAGATAGGAACAATAAGAAATCAACCTTCCCATGCCCCCATCACAAGCACTGCCCCCCTCTGAGCACCATGCTCCTATCCTTTGCCTTCCCTCCCTCCTGTTACTACAGATGAACTCTCCATGCTCCTATCTAAAGCTGACTTCTACATGTATTTACTAAATCCTATTCCTTTGAGGACTTTCCTCCAACAATCTTTTCCTCTCTACTTGAGCATTCCAATCAACATAGAACCACCCTGAAACATCAACCAATATTAAAAATAAAACCCTCTGTATCCCTGACATCCACACCCCAAGTGCCCAGGTTTCGTTCCTGCCACATCAGAACTCCTCAGGAGTTCATTGGCTGTCTCACCCCTTTCTCCCCTTCTCTCATTAGCCCACTCCAATCAACCTTCTACTCTCTCAGGTCAGCTCCTGTCCTGCTCACCAACGACTTCCACATTGCCATATCTGACAGTCAATCTCAGTCCTCATTTTCAGGTCCTAAATAAGGATGGGACGGAGACAAACTCTTCCTCCTCCTTGAGATCCCTTCTTGACTTGTTTTTACAGAACATCACCTTCCTTGATTTTCCTCCTACTTCATTGGCCTATTTTTCAGCATCCTGTGCTGGATCCTCCTCTTCTCCCTGACCTCAGGGACGACTTCAAGGTCAGCGCTTAGACCTCTTCTCTATCTACAATTAATCTCTACACGATCTCATCTAAGTCCATGGCTTTACGGATGATGTGTATGCTCCTGACTCTCAATTCTGTATCACTTGCCTGAACTTCTTGCCTGAACTCCAGTCTCAAAACTGCAATGCCGGCCTACTCAAAATCTCCCCTGGAGCAGGCATCTCTAACTGACCTGCCCAAAACCAAATCCTGTCTTCTCCCTCAAAATCTGCCTCACCGTAGTCCTCCCCATATCAGTAAGGGGAAACTCCAATCTCCCAGTTGCTCAGAACAAAATTCTCAAAGTTACCCGTGACTTCTCTCTCCTCTGACTCATCACAGCAAATCATCATGGCTCTATCTTCGAAATACATTTAGCATATGACTCTATCACTACCACCCTGATCCAAGCCATCAGCACCTGGGTTATCAAAATAATCTCCTATTTCTCAAAAAATTAAAAATAGAAATACCATATGACCCAGCCATCCCACTACTGGGTATCTACCCAAAGAACTTCAAATCAACAATTCAAAGAGACTCACCCACCCCTATGTTCATTGCAGCATTATTTACAATAGCCAAGATGTGGAAGCAACCTAAGTGCCCATCAACTCATGATTGGATAAAGAAGATGTGGTATATATATATACAATGGAATAC
The DNA here is from genome assembly GCF_021613505.1 of Equus quagga. Classification (NCBI taxonomy): domain Eukaryota; kingdom Metazoa; phylum Chordata; class Mammalia; order Perissodactyla; family Equidae; genus Equus; species Equus quagga. The sequence goes on along the minus strand of NC_060274.1, from coordinate 78,277,423 downwards.
TACTCAGCCATAAAAAGGATAAAATCGCCCCACTCACAACAACACAGATGGACCTTGAGGGTATTATGTTAAGCAAATAAGCCAGAGGGAGAAAGACAAACTCTGTATGATTCCACTCATATGTGGAAGATAAACAAACACAGGGACAAAGAGAACAGATTAGTGGTTACCAAGGGAAAGCGGACTGAGGGGTGGGCACAAAGGGTAAAGAGGTGCACCTATAATATGATTGACAAATAATAATGTACAACTGAAATTTCACAAGGTTGTAAACTATCATAACCTCAACAAAAAATAAAAATAAAAATAAATAACAATAATCTAATGGTCTCTCTGTCCCCTGTGGTTTACACTCAACAGGGAAAGAACTTTGAGCAGAGAGTCTCCAGCTGCTATTTCTTCTCAGAGTAAAAGCCAAAGTTCTCATAACGGCCCGTCAGTCCCATGTGATGTACCCTTAGTTGCTTTCAAACTTCATCCGCTACTACTATTCCCCTCGCAAACCCTGCTGCAGGCATGCTGGCTTTCTAACCTTGAACAGGCCAACCATGCTCCTACCTCAAAGCTTTTGCACTTTTCGCTATCTAGAACATCCTTCTCCTGATATCCATACGGCTCGTTTCCTTTCTGTTTCAAGTCTCTGCAGAAACACTACTTTAGTAAAGAGGCCTTTCCAACCATCTCATATAAAATACCATCCTCCCCGCACTGATTCCCTATCCTAGACACTCCGCTTTATTTTTCCACCATTGCTCCTATGACCAAGTGACATTATATATTTGTTGTTTTCTCTATCTTCCCTGACTAGAATGTAAAATCCAAGAGACAACGAACTTTAGTTTGTTTGCTTTTATTTTTCTGCCTTCTGTTTTTTTTGTTTTGTTTTGTTTTTTCTGTCTTCTCTTAAATTGATAACTGGAATACTGTAACTGTTTTAAAAACTCAAATATTTGTTAAAAGGAGAGTAACTATTGTTGCTATCCTTAGGAGATGGTTGAGAGGGTTACATAAGATGATGTAAACAAGATGGCTGACACGTATAGGCATTGACAAACAGTGGTAGCTATTAACAGCACCCAAAAGAGGATGTAACTATGACAAAGACAAGGATCCTATCTCTAACCTTTCTGTTTCATCAAAATATCTCACATTCTAATCTCTTCACTCAGGAATGCAAATAGTGAACACTGTAGAAATTATAGGCACATAATGCAAATTCCTCCATTTTAGATGCTTAAAACCATAGAAAATGCTCTTTCAGGCCCAAAAAGAGTCCTACATGATTAGGTTAAATATTTTTGCTCTTTTCTAAATTAAATGAAAAGATCTATAAATTTCAAAACCTTATAAGCAATTACCTCTACCAAGCTGTGTATCTTGCGGCCATCTTCTTGAATTAGCCTGTATTTTTTAATAAACAAGTCACCCTTGTCCTCCAAGGTAAAGGCAGTCTCCCTCCTGTGCTCCCTCCTGGGAAGCAGCGTACACTCAGCCCAAGTCCTCATTGTCTGCTGGATCACGGTAACGTTGTTCTGTGTGTGCTCGACTCTGCGCTCCAACTCAGAGGTGGCTGTTTTCACCTTCTCGATGTATCCCCAGCAGTCATCCTGCCATGTCAGTGATGTCACAACTGCTTGTAGCTGCTCATCCAAAGCCCTCAGCTCATCTTCAATCAGAGGGTATTCAACTTCCAGAAGAGTTTGTTTCAACTTATTATATCCTTGCACAAGAAGTTCAAGATTTCCAATGTACTGAGCAAAGGAAACACCAAAACAAAAAGTGCCAAATTTATTAAAGCTACTCTCTCTCTTACAGGCATAAAAGTATCATGGGGCTACAGGTTAATAATTAAAACTCAAAATATTTCTACTCAAAATAAGCCCTAATATCTAAAAACACAAACCTTTAAAATAGTGTTTCTTTTTTTGAAGATAGCTAAGGCTGAATCCGGTATGTCAGATTTCTTCAACATCAAAAGGTATTTCACTTCTCTCAATACAGCCACTAGCTATTAAAAGAAAATCAAGGATTATTACATATTTTAAGAATATCATTCGGGGCCAGCTCATTGGTTAAGTTCGCGCGCTCTGCTTCAGCAGATGGGGGTTTGCTGTTTGGGATCGCGGGAGCGGATCTATACACTGCTCATCAAGCCATGCTGTGGCAGGCATCCCACATGTAAAATAGAGGACAATGGGCACAGATGTTAGCTCAGGGCCAATCTTCTTCTTCTTCAAAAAAGAATTGTTCTATTTTAACATAAGTTAAAATCAAAACACTCAAAATTTCACCCAGTGATTACTATATTTCCAAATTGTCAAGGTAAAGAGGCTTCATACACTTTCTAAAAGCAACAATCATACATTCCATATGATATAGAAGTAGAAATAACACAGGTTTAAATCATTGACTATGGCCCATTGGCAGACAAAGAACTCAAGCAAAAGACAGCAACATATGCACAGCAAGATCTGGAATGGAAGGCCATAATTGGACGCAGTCTTTTCCCAGTACCATTAGTTCTGTTATAATGCTTGTTTTGAAAAGACAAATTTGTTCCAACATGATTGATATACTAGGGAGCAATCTGAGCATACCACAAATTTTGTCTTTGCTTATCTGCAATTTCATCAGCAAGAAACCGTAGGTAAATGCTAAAAAAGTGCACCCGACTGAACTGAAAGGCTTAGGAGTATGCAAAACGCTCCTATGCACACAAATCAGACACCCATCAGGAACCCCAGTTCACACGTGTGTGATGAGCCATGCCCACCCACTCTGGTGGTACAACCTTCTGCCTGGTTTCAGATAACTCTCCTTCCATCACTTCACAGTGACGCAATCGCAACCCTTCCAACACCTACTTCCATGAGCAAACCTCAGGTCTTTGTAAAGCAAAAGTGTCACATACATTGTAGTATTTATGTAATACTTAATCATTTAAAATGTATAAAACTTTTCTGCTTTTCCTAAGTTCCCATTTTTTTAATGTATCACTGACAAAGTTTTTGAGTACTGGACCCCCAACCCCCATTTTCCCCATAAGCTCTGTACTTTTTATTGTGCAATCCTTCACAGTGCGGTGATTTTTAGGAATGCATATGTCACGTTGTAGCAGAACCGACAGTACCCCAAAATCACAGGTTCTAAGGAAAAGACCACACAACATGCTTAAGAAGGTAAATCAGCTGACTTCTTGGGTTGTCACTCCATAGGTTAACTAGTACAATATATTTTGTGCGTTCTTAATCCCTTCGGGTACAATCATAGGAATTCTCCCTAAAACATCTCAGGAATTTAGTTTCTATAAGTTGGTTTTATGAAATCAGAAGCAGAGGGAATCCTCAGTTCTCTAGGTCATGTATTTATGTACGCATGCTGAGACTTATAAACAAAACGAAGTGCTATTCTTTGTAATATTTTAGGGAAACAGATCAGAATTCCAGTGCAGATTATGACTACCAAATTGAGTGAGGCTAACTCTCCCACTTCTAGGCCCACATCAAGACTGCCACGAAAGACGGGGCGATCTTTACAAACGAATACATCATCTTCACTGTCTAAAAATTCAGCCAGATGTTTAACTAGTACTTTGTTTGTCATGGTAACTTACAAACAGATATTCTCATATGCTTGCCCTTTCCTGTAAAGCATATTTGTGTAAGTAAAGAAGAAAGCTTATTTTGTGCCTCCTACCTAGCAAGCTATCAGACTTAGAGATGGAATGTTTAAAACATATACATACCTATATATATCATAATTATCATGTATATATCACATATAGTACATTATATACAAATATATATACACACAAATATATGTAATAATCACTATTAAAGTTCGTACACTTTCATTATTACGTAACATACAATAAAACTGAGAAAATAAACATTCAGAAACCATATGAAATTTCTATTATGTGGTTTATTATGGGATAACAAAAGATCTGAACAATAAAGGTAATTTTCATCCTGGATATTACTTAACCGTTAATATTGCTTTTGGCATTTATATGTTGTTTTATGTGTTTTTTAAAATTGTTTTATAAAAATTACCATCAATTTCATGTATTCAAGCTTATTGTCCCTTTGAAGGAAATCACGACAAATCAAAATTTACCATTGTCCACTCAAAGCATGACAGGTCTCTCATTCCATACATCCTGTGGATTCCTCAAATCTTAACTCACATGACAAAGTTTTAATTAACTAAAAATACTGGTATATGTGTTATGAATATAATTCAAGCCAAAAACCTCTGATAAAAGACTAATGATTCCATCCACAAATAAAATATAAATGACTAGAAGTATCAGGAATATACTTATAATAAAAATGGCATCTACAAAACATTTTTAAAACATCACACTCCTACCTTTGGGTCAAAGTTGACAGCGAGAAGACCGTTTGTGGCACTGAATTTAACCAAGGGTTGATTCAAATTGAATTCACATATTTCATCCACGTTACTTTTCCATTCATTATAGATACGATTTTCAAATTGGTCTAGCAAAGTTGTCATTTCAACATACTTCTGATAAACTAAGGCATCATCAGGACTTCCCAAGAATCTGTAGGAATATGGTTTTTCTTTTATTTATATTAGACATATTTCAGCCTAACCAGTTTACAATAATGTGAAATACAGCAGAAAATATAATAAAATACACTATCAAACCCAGGAAGCGAAACAATAAAGGTCAAATATTGTTTATGAATCGTCTTTGCCTTAAAAGATATACTTATAAAACGAATGGAACTCCAAAGATTTTACTAAATTCCAATAGTAATGAGTTACCAATTCCTACAAAGAGAAAGGTACAAAAGTATCTGCAGGGGCCCGCCTGGTGGCACAGCGGTTAAGTGCGCATGTTCACTTCAGCGGCCCGGGGTTCGCCTGGTTCGGATTCCAGGTGCAGACATGGCACCACTTGACAACCCATGCTGTGGCAGGTGTCCCACATATAAAGCAGAGGAAGATGGGCATGGCTGTTAGCTCAGGGCCAGGATTCCTCAGCAAAAAGAGGAGGATTGGTGGCAGATGTTAGCTCAGGGCTAATCTTCCTCAAAAAAAAAAAAAAGTATCTGCAAAATGAAAGGAGTGCTAGTCACTGGAGAAAAGAAAAACCATAACAAAAAACTACATATTGTAGGTGAAATGGAAAAGTGAAAGGAAAAAAAGACCCAAAAACAGGGAAATACATGAAGATGATAGAGCCCTATTAAACATATTCCAAAACCATGGGGCTGAATCCTTCTCAATGAGCCCAGCCCAGGGAAAGAGTAAAGGCAGGCAATGACTCTTTTAAGTGCTAAAATAAGCAGCTTACGGCCCTATATAAAAACCACCTGTATAATTAGGCTAATTTTACCATGAAATAAGCCTAACTACTTACAGACACTGGAGAGATGCAAAGTTTGACCAGAGCATTCGAAGCCGTTCAAGGACCTCTTCAGCCCATTTGATATTTCCTGAGGTAAAGGGCATATTCTTGTTAAGAACTACATTTCCATGTTCAACCTGCAAATTAATATTTTGGTGAAGAGGAAGAAAGAGAACATTTAATCAGAGTGCATTGCCACCTTGTAAGCAACTGTTCGTTTTGGTAGTTTCACAGAACAAACACACGAAACTTTTGTGCTGAGTAACTTGATTAGTAGAAGAGTTATGTTCCTAAGGCAGGTTCTTCATCTCCATAAAGAAAATGAAATAAAAGCATAAAAATTTTAGTGCCCATATCTAATCTTTAGATATCATTAAATATAGTTCTACTTGATAGCATTACCCACAAAAATGAAACTGTGGACATGCTTAACTTTATCCCCACTTACCTGTTTCAGGTGTTCATTATACAATTGCTTACACATATCCAACTCGGCATTAAACATGTGCACTAGTGTGCTGTAATGCGGGCTGAAAATTTCCATGACAACTGGTTTCTCCAGAAAATTCCAAAATATGGTCAAAAGCTATAAAAATCAAAGTGAAGGAAAGGTTAAGAGCCATGAGTTTTTAATACAAATACTCAGCTCACTCTTTCCCCTATTAAACCTCTTAGTTGACTAGAGATAGAACAAAAATCTAGAACCCTGCAAATGTCCTGCAATGTCTCCACATCTAAAACATATTTTTGCATCTCCCTACGATTTCTATGCAACCAAGAAAGCAAATTCTAAGTAAATAATTTCCTCTCTTCAGCAGAAAATGAGAGGAGTCAGAAACAAACCACTATCTGTCAGCAATCCCTGACCGCAGCTAACACTCCTTCTGCCTGTTGGGCACCAGGAAATATTTTAGAAGATACTTTGCAGATATAAGAACAGAAGCGAGATTCATGTACTCGTTATTCGTTCTCCCCTCTTGCACATGTATTCTTTAGATATAAGAATATCCACATCAAGGACCTCTAGGTCACACCATTAATAATTATACTGGATGCATCAGTCACAGTGACTGTCCCGTTATGACCACCCGTGTTGCATACCACATGACCCAGCCATGCCCAACACAGTGGCCTGGGGCAGCAGTGGGGACCTATTCCACAGACAACCATCCACAGGCAGACAGTTCCTTCCACGTCAATGTCCCGGCTCAAACCAATGCCTCGAGCTGATTAGATTCTTTCTCAGAAAGAGAATCAAGCTGTGGCAGGCTGAACCTATGCCGCCAAAATTGTGAGAGAACAGAAACTTCTAGCAAGCAGAGGAAGCCAATGAGTAGAGAGACAGAAAACAGCAGACATGTGGACTGAAACAGGACCACATTGCCAGCAAGCAGAAGAGTGCAGGGCCCTCAAACTCCTCTCACTCAGTCCAGGGAGCCCCCAGATCCAAACCAACTTTCGCCACCAGTTTCCACAAGGCTTAGCTAGCTGGGCAGCCTAACCTTGGACTCCCATTAGCTTCCTGTCTTGTTTCTGGCCCCACATGGATTCTTCTAGCATAAGATGGTTTTCCTTACAAGCAAAAATTTAATTAAAATACATATTTTAATATAACCAATGTTCAGATACTGCTCTGTGCCAGGCACTACATTTTAACGGGCCTTAAAAATGCTGTTATCACATGCCCCAGATAAGGAAACTGAGTTATGGGGAGAGAGTAACTTGCCCAGATTCACACAGCCGGTGGCAGAGCTGGCGTCTGACATTCAGCAGCCTGCCATTGGGATCTGTGATTCCCTGGGCAACCTCTTATCTGCCAAGGAACCATTTAAGATTGTTATTTTGTTATTTGCTTATTTTGTATGGGCTTCATAAAATGTTAGTTATAAGGCCTGTTATACAGACATTTTCTTTGAAATAGAAGAGGATATCTCCCCGAAATAACTAATTACAATCAACATGGCAGAAAACCATATGCCAAGCTTTGTGCCTTGTTAGCAATGGGGCAAAAGAGAGCTTTGTCCTTCCTCTTGGGGAAATAATAGGTGTTCCCCCATACTTGTTTTCTTTAAAAAAACAGCTTCATTGTAAACATTTTCATAAACTACATTCGCTGAAAAAAAAAATCAACACAATGAAATAATTATACAAACTAAAATGTAAATCTAACCATCTCTGAGAGCCCAATTTAGACAAACACATTCTGGCTTTTTCTCTGGTAATACCAATTATAACTACTGTAAAAACTGCTAAATATTTTAAAATCTTCTTGGTTAGCTGCTATCTAGCAAAATGTAAATTATTAACTTTCTTCTCACAACCATTGTTTTGGTGAGTTAGGACTTCATGTTAAAATTGAAAAGTAAACATTGTCTCATGGATTTAACAAAGAAAGGTACTTCAGCAACAGCAAGGAAACACATTTATTTCATAACATCTTCTTTCAAACACTTATCCTATTGACCACAACTGAAACAATACCAGAAATGTTCTAGCTACATCACTCTGCCTACCTGGTATGCTTAGTGGGACTGAACTCCAAGGGCAAAAGAGGAAAGAGACAAGGAAAATATTCTTTGGGGGAGGGTGTAAAGCCAGAAAGTAGTAGTAAGACAAGTCTTAATCTTTTAAGAAGTATATATTATTATAATTTTTTAACATCACAAATATATAAAAAGTACCCTCCAGGGTGAGAATAAAGGTCATTTGAACCTCTTGCTTCCTTCTCATATTGGAACTAACAGAAAAGTATAGACGATGTCCTTCAGATCAATCCCCAAACATTCAAGACTGATTCCCATATATGCTTCTCTCCTAAATATGCCATTTGAGATCTGTAAGGTTTACCTTAATTTTTTTCTTCTCAGTTTCATTATGTAATATGGCTTTTCATAATGCCATTGCCACTGTTCAAAGTAGTAGATATTTATATTTTTCCTGGGTTTGTCTCTTTCAAAGATTTTTTTAATATAGTGCCACTTGAACCATATACACTTCACAATTTTATAGTTTTCAATGATACTATCTGAAGACTTTTCTAGACACTTTTTTGTCTTACACACTTCAGTCTATCTTCACATAGAGATATTGCATTTTAGAGAACCATCTATTAGTATTTTGTCTTGTTTTGTTGTGAGTGCCAACACTGTAGGGGTTGTACTAGTTCTATAATAAAGTAGAATCGTGCTTGATTCCAGCACCCTTCCTGGTCATGTCTTTGCCAAGAGCAGGCATTGAATCATGGTCTTCAGAGAATGGTCTGCAAATATTTATTCCCTGGGATACAACAGTAAATAGTCAGAGCTCATCATCCTACACCTATGGTAGAAATCATTTTCTCTCTAAATATACAACACGGTAACTTTTTCTTCTGCTAGTACTCTCCCTGCAGTTTACCCTTGGTGGGTCATTTCAGTACTGTGACAACCAGTCAGTGCTCCTAACCACAAGCAGTTAATAGGTACCTGATTTATTTAAGTTATTGCAGAAGGCAGTCTAGATATCACAAAAACTCCAAGATGACGTCCCACCTCTGCAGAGCCTACAGGGGCAAGGTCTCCTATTTTTCAGCAGACAAGGTACAAATATGTGGAAAGTTAAAGAAAAAAGTATATGACAATAAGGTAAGAGAGAAAATTGTTTAGAAAAAACTAACTGGCATGTGCTAAAATAGAATCCACATCAATGGTTGTGAGAAGCAAAGAAATTTGAGTTAGAAAAGGCAGGAGCCCTCTGTAATTGAGATTTCACTCTACATTCTTTCTCCCAGTTGTCTACAAAAGCACAAAAGTTGTTCCAGCAACAGAGAATATGACAGACTACTACGTAGCCGTTAAAAGCAATACTGTTGAATTCCACTACAAAAGCAAGAAAAATATGTCTGATTCATTGTTAAGTGAAAAAGGTTACAAGGACCAGAATATGATGGCATATTCTGAAATACGTATGCATAACTAGTCAAAGAAAAAGTAGCAGTAAAGATAATTTTTGAGAGAGAGGATTACAGGGGGTTTCACTTTATAACAACAGGCTATATATTTTAGCCAGCTGCATCTCAGTTTCATCCAAGACCTCTTAAAAGACTAAGAACTACTTGATCCTCATGAATTCTCATGTTAAAACGCTTGACTGAGGCCACAAAACACAAGCAGCTTCATGACCATCTGACCAACAATTTCGAAAGTCAAAATCAAACAAATATTTCACATAAAGTCTGTGTCGGTTATATTGTTTTGCACTGCCATTTTCTACGAATTGTGCCCAGGATTCTCTAGCTGTGTTTCTTCTGATATTGAAGCCTCGATTCCTCTTTGGGGATGTCACCTGAATTTACACTTGACTTGCAATTCTCTTCTTTGAAAATCAAGTTTCACACAGTGCCCTATTCCCTACGTTATAAGCTTTCCATCTGGGAGGACTATCAAGATGCTTTTATTTTATGTAACTCTGAATACCTATATATCATATTTCATCAATTCTATGACATTCTTTCACATTTTAACATCTCTGAAATTGGACTACATTATATAATCAATGGATTCATAATTTTCTGGCAGTATTTTTCTTTATTCATACACAAAATAATGGCATGTCTGATAATCAGACATCTTACACTTGATGAAATACAGCATATAAATTGCTATTTGTTTCAGCCAAAGTAATAAAGTAGGCAGGTGAGCCCAACATATGGAAACAATGGTAAAGAAATGAAATTCTTGAATTAACAGATAGTTTTCACTGTGGCTTAATTTTGAACCAATATTTTGTAGAGCTAAACTTGCTCTAAAGGTAATGAGAGCTAAAAGACTGTGAATGCAAGAAAAGATCAATAGTTCAATGTCCTAAAACTGACCTTGTCTGAAGTAAACTTCATTATTCATTAGTGCATCATTCAAAGCTTATAATTCAATGAGCTGAATACGAAGAGAATGTGACTAGTTAATAGTTTACCCGGATCAGAAAGGAATGTATTCACTCCCTTCATCTAACAGTCTAAATTATTCATTAGTAAAACATTTTTATGATACCTTCTTCAGCACTAACCTTAAATACAGCTTCTAAACCACTGCAGTTAAAGAAACCTTCACAAAGAATTGTCCCAAGCCTTCTGTCAAAATCCAAAATTCTGGACTTAAACACAACATAATCTCTTTCAAATTCCTGCAAAATTAAAAGTAAAATAGTAGTTTATAGGAAAGAATCCAACAGTGAAAATAGCAAATCACATAAGCATAACACCTCCCGCTGTTTCCCCCTCTCTCTCTGCATGAATTTATTTTTCATAGCAGGATTCTAGGGAAGATCAAGAAAAGTATCTCTTGGGGCTGACCTAGTGGCGTAGTTCATGGGTTTGGATCCCAGGCGCAGACCTACACACTGCTTGTCAAGCCATGCTATGGCAGCATCCCACATATAAAACAAGGAAGATTGGCACAGATGTTAGCTCAGGAGCAATCTTCCTCAAGCAAAAAGAGGAAAATTGGCAACAGATGTTAGCTCAGGGCCAATCTTCCTGACCAATAAAAAAAAAAGGGAGAGAGAAAGCTATATCTGACTGACTATTCAAGTGACAGCCTTATAGAAGCACTGAACATTTAGCACTGTCAGCCCAGGTTTTCATAATTCCACTGGCTCAGACCCCAACATCAGTACCTTGACTCACTAGTCTGTCCTTCTACCAATCCATTTTGATTATAAATGAAAAAGCAGTGCTTTTCAGAAAAGAAAAGAGAGAACCCATTCTCATTATAACTTTAGTAAATCTATAAATAGTAAGTTTTGTCTTGTTTTTCATGGAGCAGAAAACCTACCAGAAAACACTATTTCTTCAGGTGAGAACTAAAATCACAGATCTATAAGAAAGCATCATTAGCGACAGAGACGAAACAGAATACTCTTACATTTTCCCACTGTGTTATTAATAGGCAGTTAACAAACCCCGGTTTCCTCCTAACACATAAACACCCACTCCCATAATTAGAAAGAATGAAACAGTGAAAGATTAACTATCATCTGCATAGCATTGCAATCCACAGTCTATAGTGAAGAAGTTGCAGAAATTCAGAAACACTTTGGGCTTTCCAGGCAAACTATCCCTGGAGCGCATGCCACACATCTAACCTAATGACGTCCTCCACTACCTCCATAAATTGAGCCTACGTCTATTAATAGTAACAATAGTAATAATACTAACGACAGCTAACATTTATTCAGCTTTCTGTTCTAAAGTGCTTTACATTATTAACTCTATTCTCACAATAACATACAATGCAGATAACATTTTTTCCATTTTATAGACAAAAGAAACTCAGAGAAGTTAAATAATTTGCCCACAGTCAGACCATTGGTGAACGGGAGGACCAGAACTGAAAGCCAGGCAAACTGGCTCCACAGCCCACGCTCCAGCCATGATGTTTCTATGTTTCTATGAAGGCAGGCACCTTATGCTGCATTTAACGCACACTGACAACAGAGTGTAACAGCAAAGTTCTAGAGCGCTGTGTGTCACAGACCACAATGTTATACTTAGCATCAAGAGGAAGTCTCCAGTCCTCCTGAATTGAGTCAGACAGCCTCTTCATTCAAGGATCACTGACTTTCAAAAGGAAACACAGCTTCCCAACAAGTTGTAACATGCCTAACTTATCCCTCTTCTTGGTATGGCAACAAGGAACGTACAACTTAAGATCCTCAAACATTATTTGAACCCTTAGTAAATAAGTAACATCTGAGACAGGGAAAAATTGCTAATCTCCATCCTGAATAGCTCTCCCTCTCTCCCAAACTCTTTTCTCTCTCTTACTCACTCAACCCAATTCAGAACTGCTGGTGGCACCTCTCCCCTAGGAAGTCCCACAGATAATTCAGATTTATCTTGCACCAATCTGAACTCATTGTCTTCTCTATAAAGCAGCTCTTCTTTTTATATACCCTAGCATAAATTTCAGCAATCTCCTTGACCCCTTTCTTTCTTGGTCAAGTGCTATCAATCTTTTCTTGTAATCACCTCTCGAATGTGTCCACCATTCTCCATCACTCCAGGCATCACCCGGGTCCAGATCACCATTACCACTCACCTGGATTTCTGTTAACCACTTCCTAACTACTTTCTTTGCCTCTATTCTTGTTTCTCCAAATCATTCTCCAACTGCAGTCCTAAATAAGCTTTCTTAAACATAAACCTTATTATGTCACTCATTTTTAATCCTCCAATTCATCATCTCAATTCAGAACCCTTAATTTCTTAAGACAAAGTCTCAAAGTCTTATCCTCACCACAAGGCCCTATGTGATCTGTACCCTACTCACTGCTCTCAACCTTTCCCACACTCTCCCCCTTTCACACTTGAGGATCCAGCCACATCTGCCTTATCGCATGCTCTCCCTGTGTAATACAATTTTCTGCTAATCCCTTTCTCCTCACCTGCTTCATTTCTATTTATTTTTCAGTTCTATTTACCCTTCAGCTATTTTCTCAGTTTCCTTGTCACCTCCTCTTGGAAAGGGCCCTTCACAAATGCTCTCACAGCACTCCATAATTCTCACACCCCAGCACTGAGTACACTATGTAATTGACTACCTGGATTTTAAGCTCTGTGAGTGTAACGGCCAGGTTTATTTTTTTCACAGTTACAGTACCAACATTTAAGGGAGTTCCCAGCACACAACTGTTTCTCAATTAACCATTGAAGAATAAATAATATGTTAGTATTACTGAAGAATCATTATAAAATCTTTTCTATATTCTGAAAACTGCAAAAATGCCCTAATAAGTGACATGGGAAATTATTGAAGAGTTTTAGCTAGAGAAATGCCATGGTTTGACTCAGCTGCTAAAAAAGCACTCCAGCTCCTATGTGAAGAACAGACTCTAATAGAGCCAAGACAGGTGCTGAGGGAGCATGTTAGGGGCAAGTGCAATAATTCAGGGCAGAGATGAGATCTGGATATATCTTCAGGGTATATCTGACAGAACCTTGTGAGAAAAAGAGCGAGATCATGGAAGACTCCAAGGTTTTGCACTAAGCAGCCCATTATATATACCATTTAATCAGTTGCAGAAGACAAGGAAGAGTAGGTTTGGGGAGAGGCAAAGCAGGAGTTCGGTTTAGCACACTTACTTTGAGATGTCTATTAAATACTTAAGTGGAGATGTTGAGTAGGCAGCTGAATACAATGCTGTGTGTTTGGGAAGGAGGAAGGTCCTTCACCATTACGTTTAATGTGCTCTAGGCTTTTGGTAGATGCTCTTTATCAAGTTGAGGAAGTTCCCCTGTTCCTATTTCTGGGAGTTTTTATCATGAATGGTTGTTAAATTTGGCCAAATGATTTTTAGACATTGATTGACACAATCATGATGTTTTTCTTCTTTCATCTGTTGATATGGGGATTACGCTGATTTTCAAATAGTGAACCAGCCTTGTATTCCTAGAATAAACCCCACTTGGACATGGTGTTTAATTCTTCTTACATATGGTTGAATTCTATTTGCTAAAAATTTAAGGATTTTTATATTTATATTTATCAGGGATAATAGTTTGTACTTTTCCCTTTTCTGCATTATCTCGTCTGGCTTTGGTATCAGGGTAGTAACTACTAGCTTCATAAAACATATTGGGAAGTGTTCCCTCCTAGAAATAAAGGGAAGTGTTCCTTGTGTTCTGGAAGAGATTGTGTAGAATTGTTATTCATTCTTAAATATTTGGTAGAATTCTCCAGTGAAACAATCTGGGCCTGGACTATTCCTTTTTGGGAGGTTTTAACGACAAATCCAATTTGCTTAAAAGTTATAGTGTTACTCAAATTATCTATTTCACCCATCTCAGGAGGAAAAAATTAACTGTGTGTAATGATGGATGTCAACTAAACTTACTGTGATAATCATTTTGCAATATACACATATATCAAATCATTGTTATACACCTAAAACTAATGTAAAGCTAAACATCAATTACATCTCAAAACAAATTATTTCATATTGGGTGAGTTGTAGCAGTTCTGGTTTTTTGAGCAAATGGTCCATTTCATCTAAGTTGTCAAATTTACATGTGTGGAGGTTTTTTGTTTGTCTGTGGTTATTTCCTATTATTCTTTTAATGTCTTAAGAAGACGTAGTAATAGCTCATTTTATTCTTGATATTGGTAATTTCTCTTTTTTTTCTTTCTAGTCTTGCTAGAGGCTCTATCATTTCAAAGAACTAGCTGTTAGTTTCATTTGATTTTTCTCTTTTGTTTCCAATGTCAGTGATTACTGCTCTTTATTATTTCCTTCTTTCTGATTGCTCTGTGTCTATTTTGCTCTTCTTTTTCTAGGTTATTAGGGTGAAAACTTAGATTACTGATTTGAAAATTTCCTTTTTAATGCATGCATTTAGAGCCTAATTTCCCTCTCAGAACTGCTTTAGTTCCCACAAATTGATATATTTTCATTTTCACTTCATTCTCTATATTTTATTTCCCTTGAGACTACTTCTTTGATTCATGGAATATTTAGAAATGTACTATTTAGTTTCCAAATGTTTAGAGATGGTCCTGTTATGTTTCCATTACTGATTTCTAGTTTGATTTCACTGTCAAATAACACACACTGTATGATTTCAGATCTTTTACATTTGTTGAGGTTTGTCTTATGGCCTAAGATATGCCATATCATGGCACGTTTCACGAGAACTTGAAAAATATGAGTTCCGCTGTTGTTGCAGGGAGTATTTTATAAATGTTAATCGGATCCTCTTGGTTGATGGCATGAAGTTCTTCTCTATCTTTACTGATTTCCCATCCACTTGTTCTTTCAATTACTGAGAAGACAGCACTGAGGTCTCCACCTAGGATTGTGGATTTGTCTATTTTTCTTTTCAGTTCTACCAGTTTCTGAATCATATATTTTGCTGCTCTGTTGTTTGGTGCATACACCTTTAGAATTGCTAGGTCTTCTTGGTGGATTGACCCTTTTATTGTTATATAATGTCCCTCTCTGGTAATTTTTACTACGAAGTCTACTTTATCTGATATCGGCACAGCCAATACTGCTTTCCTTTGACTGTTTGTATCATGTCTTTTTCTGTCCTTTTACTTTTAATCTGCATATATGGTTATATTTGAAGTGAGTTTCTGGAAGAAAGTATATAGTTGGGTCATGTTTTTTAATCCACTCTTTTAATCTCTTTGCATTGGAATATTTAGGCCATTTACATTATTGCTATGTTAGGGCTTAAGTCTGCCCTTTTATTTTTTTGTTTTCAGTTCTCTCTTTTTTTCTTCTTTTTCTGTAACTCTAATTATTTGAATTATTTTAGAATTACATTTGATGTACCTATAGTGTTTTCAGTGTGTCTCTTTGTATTGCACCACATATTACATTACACATACATTAGTTATCAGCGTCTAATGTTGTGATCTTCCACCAGTTCAAGTAAAGTATGAAATCTTACCTCCCACAACCAATGAGTCAAGGAAGAAATCACAAGGGAAATTAAGAATACCTTGAGACAAATGGGAAAAAAAAACCCACCAAAATTTACGGGATGCAACAGAAGCAGTGCTGAGAGGAAAAATTTATAGTTGTAAACACATACATTAAAAAAGAAAAAAAGATATCAGATGAATAACCTAACTTTACACCTTAAGGGAGCTGAAAAAGAGCAAACTAATCCCAAAGCTAGCAGAAGGAAGGAAACAATAAAAATTAGAGATAAATGAAATAGGCAATAGAAAAATAGTGAAAAGAAAAAAACCCAAAAGTTGGTTCTTCGAAAAGATCAATGAAATTGACAAACATTTAACTAGATTGACTAAGGAAAAAAGAGAAGACTCAAATTACTAAAATGAAAGCTTGGATACTACTACCAATTTTACAGAAATACAAAGGATTATAAAAACGTACTATGAACGATTATACACTAAATTGCAAATCATATATGAAATGGACAAATTCATAGAAACACACAATCTACCAAGGCTGAATCATGAAGAAATAGAAAATCTGAATAAACCTGTGAACTAGTAAGGAGATTGAATCAGTCATCAAAAACCTTCCAACAAAGGAAAGCCCAGGACCAGATGGCTTCACTAGTGAATATCATCAAACATTTGAAGAATTAACACCAATCTTTCTCAAACTGTTTCAAAAAACTTAAGAAGAACCATTTCCTAACTCATTCTATAAGGCAAACATTGCCTGATACCAAAGCCAGATAAAGATACCACAAGAAGAGAAAACTGCAGGCCAGTATCCTTCATAAATAATGATGCAAATAAATAAATAATGATGCAAACACTCTCAATGAAAATTAGTAGACAAAATCTAGCAGTATATTAAAAGGATTATACACCATGACCAAGTGAGTTTATATAGAATATAAGGATGGCAAATGAAAAATCAATGTAATACATCACACTAACAGAATGAAGGGGAAAAAAACGGCCACATGATCACATCAACTGGTGCAGAAGAAAACATTACAAAATTCAACATCCTTTCATGATAAAAACACTCAATAAAGTAGGAATAGAAGGAAACTTCCATAACCTGATAAAGACCATCCATGAAAAACCCACATCTAACATCCTACTCAATGGTAAAAGACTAAAAGCTTTTCCCCTAAGATCAGAAACAAGACAAGAATGCCTGCTTTCACCACTTCTATACTAGCCAGAGCAATTAGGTAAAAAAAAAGAAAAAAGAAAGAAAGAAAGAAAAGGCATCCAAATTGGAAAAGAAGAAGGAAAATGATCTCTGTTAACAGATGACATGATTTTATGTGTAGGGAACCCTAAGGATTCTGCACCCCCTCAAAAAAACTATTAGAGGTAATAAATTCAGCAAAGTTGCAGGATGCAAAATCAATACACAAAAAGTCAGCTGCATTTCTAGACATTAGTGATGAACAATAAAGCTGAACCCTTACCTTACAAGATACATAAAAATTAACTCAAAATGGATCAAAAAACTAAATACAAGAGCTACAAGTATAAAACTCGTAGAAGAAAATACTGGAGAAAATTATGAGATTGCATTTGGCAGTCAATTATTGGAGATGACACTGAAAGCATAGGCAACAAAAAAAATAGATACGTTTGACTTCAACAAAATTAAAAACTTTTTAGCATCAAAGGACACTATCAAGAGAATGAAAAAACAAACCATAGAATGGGAGAAACTATCTGTAAATCATGAATCTGATAAGGGAATAATGTCCAGAATATGTAAAGAGAACTCCTACAACTCAAGAGAACACAATTCAGAAATGGGCAAAAGACTTGAACAGACATTTCTCAGCAAAGAGATAAACATGGCCAATAAACACTAAAAGATGATCAACATCACCAATCATTAGGGAAATGCAAATCAAACCACAACGAGATATCACTTTACAGCCATTAGGACGGCTATTATCAAAAAAAAAAAAATGAAAAAAGAAAAAGAACAAATGTTGGTGAAGATGTGATGACACTGGAATCCTGCATTGCTGGTGGGAAGGAAAAATAGTTCAACCACTATGGAAATCCATATGGAAATTTCTCAAGAAATTAAACATAGAATTACCATATGATCCACTAATTCTAATCCTAGCTATATACCCAAAAGAAGTGAAAGCACGGACTCAAGCAGATACTTGTACACTAGTGTTCATAGAATGATTATTCAGAGTAGCCAAAAGGTGGAAACAACCCAAGTATCCATCAACAAATGAATAAACAAAATGCAGTATATACATACAATGGATTATTTAGCCTTAAAAAGGAATGAAATTCTGACACATGCTACAATATGAATGAACCTTGAAGACATTATGCCAAGTGAAAATAAAACCAGACACGAGAAAACAAATATTGTTTGGGTCCACTTATATGAGGTAGCTAAAATAAATTCATACAGAGAGAAAGTAGAACAGAGATTACGAGGGCCTAAAAGGACAGGGTAATAGAGAGTTATCATTTAATGGGTACAGAGTTTTTGTTTGGGATGAAGTGGATAGTAGCGACAGTTGTACAATATTGTGGATACACTTAATGCCACTGAATTTTACACTTAAAAATGGGTTAAATGGTAAATTTTATGTAAAATACATTTCACTACAATTTTCAAAAAGGTAAAAAAAGAGGGGCTGGCCCCGTGGCGGAGTGGTTAAGTTCGCACACTCCGCTGCAGGCGGCCCAGTGTTTCGTTGGTTCGAATCCTGGGCGCAGACATGGCACCGCTCATCAAACCATGCTGAGGCAGCGTCCCACATGCCACAACTGGAAGGACCCACAATGAAGAATATACAACTATGTACCGGGGGGCTTTGGGGAGAAAAAGGAAAAAAATAAAGTCTAAAAAAAAAAATTATAAAAAAAAGGTAAAAAAAGAAAAACCTTATCTCTACTTTGATCCCTTTATTCTCTTCCATTTATAAAATAATGGTCTTAAATATTTTCTGTACATAAGTTTAGAGTCACGGTGTCATAATTTTTGTTTCCTCCATTAAACAAATTTAGAAAACTCAAGAGGAGGAGGAAAGTCTATTGTATTGACAGATATTTTTGCTTACCATATTGTTCCTGGTGCTCCAAGGTTTCCTCTTTTATCATTTCCTTTCTATATTGAGGGTTACTCTACTGGAACAAATCTCCTAGTTTTTGCTCATCTGAGAATTTCTTGATTTCCCCTTTATTCCTGAAGGGTATTATTCAATGGGTAGAGAATTCTGAGTTAACAGTTCTTTTCTTTCAGCACTTAAAAAATATTTTGCCATTTCCTTCTGGTGACCTTGATTTTTTATAAGGGATCCATTGTCATTGAAGTCATTTTTCCCTTTAGCTAAGCTATCATTTCCCTCTCACTACTTTCAAGATTTCTTCTTTGTGTTCAGTTTTCAGAACTTTATTTATGATGAGTCTTGGCATAGATTTCTCTGGGTTTATTCTTGGGTTTATCTTTCTGCTGTTGATTTCTAATTTCCTCTTGAACCTGTAAGTATGTGTGTCTTGCCAAATTTAGGAAGTTTTCAGCCATTATTTCTTTGAGGTTTCAGCCTCACAGTCTTTCTCCTCTCTTTTTGCAACTCCAAGAACATGAATGCTAGGCTGTTAGTGTCACAAGGCCCTGAGGCTCTGTTCATTTTGTTTCAGTCTATGTTCTCTTTATTGTTCAGACTGAGTGGTTTCCATTGCTACGTCTTCTAGTTCACTGATTCTTTCCTTTATCCCTCCATTCTGCCATTGTACCAAATCATTGTGCTTTGTATTTTTGTTATATTTTTCAGTGCTGAAATTCCCATTTGTTCTTTATATCTTCTACTTCTTTACTGAGGCTTTCTATTTTTTCATTTGTTTC
Source organism: Equus quagga (assembly GCF_021613505.1). Classification (NCBI taxonomy): domain Eukaryota; kingdom Metazoa; phylum Chordata; class Mammalia; order Perissodactyla; family Equidae; genus Equus; species Equus quagga. The sequence goes on along the minus strand of NC_060274.1, from coordinate 78,257,724 downwards.
AAATATGTTCACAATTGCTTGTCGAAGCATTTTTAGCATGGCTCTTTAAAATCTTCGTCAGGTAATTCTAACAACTCTGTCGTCTCAATGTTGGCATCTATCAGTTGTCTTTTTTCATTCAGTTGAGATCTTCCTTGTTCTTGGTATAATGAATGATTTTTCTACTGACTCTGGACATTTTCATATTATGTTACAAGACTTTGGATCTTATAACCTTCAGTTTTTGATAGCTTTCTTGGATATTGCTGCAGCCTCATCACTGTCAGGTGGAGACAGAAGTCCACGTTCTCCACTCAGCATCCATTAAAACCTAAGTGAAGAGCTCCTTGTCATGGCTGGGTACTCCAGTTCCCCATGTGGTCTCCATGGATGTGACAGTGCAGGTAACCTGGTTACCACCTGGCCATGTTGCAAGTCCAGACTCTCCACTAGGCTTCCTCTGACCCTACCCCAGCATAGTAAAAATGCTGCTGGGTAAGGAAAGAAATCTTGAATTCCATGTGGTCTCCACTAACACCACAGAGAGTGAGCTCATCATTAGCTGGTGGGGATGAAAATCATAGCTCCCTACTTGGTCATCACTGAGACCACTCCAGTAGAGTTGGGGACTGGGATACCTTGTTACAGACTGGGTGTAAGTCTAGGCTCCTCATTCAGTCTTTGCTGACATGGACGGGGTAGGACACAGTTTCTTCTGTGGTGTTTAGCTAAACTAGAGAGATTATGGTCTACAAATTTTGTCTTGCTAGGCTACTCCTTTCTTGAGATCAGGTTTTATTGGGGATTTTTCTGTCTGTGCCCATTGGTGTTTCCAGGTTGCCAGTGTCTTCAGCTCCAAGTCTGGTTTATCTCAGGCAACAAGGAAATTCAAGGAACTCATCACCATGTTGTCTTTTGGGTCCCAAGGTCCCTAGCTGATCTGCCTTCTTTTCACCTTTCAGAGTTTTCTTATGCTTGTTTTCTATAGAGTGACCAGTGTTTTAGTTGCACTTAGTGAGAGGAATAGGGAAAAGTACATTTACTTCATCTTCCCAGAAGCAGAAGTTTCTAAGTAATTTTTAAAGAATGACAAGTACTATCTATTTTTAAACGTTATTTAAAGTAGATAAATTCAAAGGAATAATATGCAATTGTTAAAAAAAAGCAGGCAATGCTATTGGAGTGATACAGAATGACTGCTAAAATACATTAAGTGACAAAGCAAGGCATAAACGACATGCAGAGGATGCTATTTGTGCAAAAACAGAATACAAAAGAATACATACATGTATATGCTAGTACAGGCACCAAACATCTCTGAAACATTATACAAAAAATTCATCATGGTAGAGGCCTTTGGGGAGTAAAAATGGAAGACAAGTGAAAAGGAAATTGGGTAAGAAGAAGGGGACTAAATTTTTGCATATGTTACCTTTCCAGAAGAATAAATAATGTTTTTAAACAAATTTTATCTTGAAAAATAAGCAAGACGACATATGAAAATCCTGTAGATGACTAATAAGAAATTTATATAGCTAAAATTAGAAAACGCTACATATAATAATAGCAAAAGAATGAATACTTCAGTAGACTGGAACAGAACAGAGGACTAATTGTAGGAACTGGAATACAACCTAGTATCAATTACCCAAATAACTACTTTCAAAATATATTTTAATCCTGACACAATGGCAAGCTAGATACCTGGATCGATTTTCCTACAAAAAAAGGAACACAGACACAGCATCTCAGATCACTCCACTCAGGGCACAGGTCCTCAGGGAGTTCCTCCAATTGCCTCAGATGAACTTATTCCCTTCATTTCAATGGGGCTGCAACAAGGGAGATAAAGACTACAGAGGTGGAGTGGCACAGCGAAAAGAGTGCTGGGCTGGGGTTGCGAGTTCCGGATTGGAATCTCTGTTCCACTCCCTGGGAACTGTGTAATCTCAGGTCATTTACTTTACTGCATCAGCCTAGGAGGTCACTCTGAGGGTTATAGTGAAAACTCAGCAGACGTGTGTGAAGGTTTGCCCTATAACGCCTGGCGCCCAGCACTTGCTCAGTAAATATGAATGGACTCTGAGCAACAGGGACTAAGTGGAGCCAAGGGGTTCCTCTCAAGAGGAGAGTAGAAGCCATCCTTGTTTAGTTATCCAGCGAATTTTATTTAATCAAGTAACACCTCAGAACGTCAGCAAAGCAAAGCTGCTGAGCCTAAAGTCACCTGACAAGCTGTTAAACTTAAACTGAGCTGTTAAACAATTAAGAAAGCAAGTCTCTTAGTAAGTTTGATATTATAATACAATTTTGTTGTCTATATTCACTAATAGCAAACTTACTAAGAGACTAGAACTTAATGATTCTAACCACTAAAAAGAAAGGATAATTACGTACCGTGATAGAGGTGCTAATTATTGCTACAATGGCAATCATTAACAATGTATAAGTGTATCAAATGAACATGTACGTCTCACATTTGCAGTGTTATACGTCAGATATATTGCAATTAAAAACATAAACAGAAAGCAAGTCTCTCCCCATAATTGTCTAGATCTCAAACAGTCCTGTGGGAAGAAGTCAACGAAAATACCTAAAGTGACCTTTCCATTCAACATGAATAATTGAGAAACCCAAGAACATTTTTACGGATACACCTGAGAAAATCCCCACGTTCTGTAAATGGTCCAGAGTGGCAGACCTTTCGCCACACTAACAAAGGCTCCCAGCCTGATTAATAGGCTTGAGATTATTGAAAAGAGAGAAATAATATCATTTCCACAAGCAAATTACTAGTAATTATTTCTTTAATTTACTGGAACATATTTAAACCATTTTTATGCCAGAGTGCAGGAGGCTGATCATGAAACACTCGACTGTTCTGTTAGCCCTAGTGTATCATCAACAGGGACCAGGAAATGCATTAGGTCGTATGCGGTAGGAAGGGAAGGGCACGGCGGTGGGCATGTGTCATGGGGATCCACCTGCGTGAATATACTAGCTTGGAAGTAACTTGCTAAAATAATGTCTCATGAAAATTACCAACTGATTTCATCATAAAAATCAGAGTACAATTGGGGCTGGCCCCGTGGCCGAGTGGTTAAGTTCGCGCACTCCGCTGCAGGCGGCCCAGTGTTTCATTGGTTGGAATCCTGGGCGCGGACATGGCACTGCTCATCAAACCATGCTGAGGCAGCGTCCCACATGCCACAACTAGAAGGACCCACAATGAAGAATATACAACTATGTACCAGGGTGCTTTGGGGAGAAAAAGGAAAAAAATAAAATCTTTAAAAAAAAAATCAGAGTACAATGAACTCAGCTAAAAAGCACCAAAATTAACAGCTTATTAAGAAAAAAATATACAATCATTGCAATATTCTGAGCCAATATTGATAACCAGGATACGTTCAGAAAAACCAAAGTTCTTCTTCAACATAAGCATACCAATTAAGTAAACTTTTACTTAATTCATGTTTTGATTTCAAGGAATGCCCAAAGTGAAGGTGCTTCTAGACTCTATCCTAAGGCAAGATAACCAGAAAGGAAAAGGAAGGGGGACTTCAAGGGCAGGTTATTGATGTCTCCACCCCAGATGTGGAGATCGGAGGTCAGCCTTGCTCATTTTCTTTGCAAAACAAATGGGACTCCAAAATACTAAATACCAAAATACAGATACCATGCAAATATATGTCAAGAGCAAATGAATTTTCTATTCCTACATGTTGTGACTGTGCCGGCTGTGGGCAGACAAAGGGATAAATTCAGGATCTTTGGCATTGCTAAAGTAGTGACATCAGCTAAATCTAGCCATGTTATCCAACTCTGGTACTCCAAAAACCTGCCAGGTTTTATAATCACAAGGAAATCAAGACTCTGTGCTACTCAAATGCACCTGAGGATCCCGTGCATGCTGAGTCTCACATTCCTCCACTCAGCTGCTCAGGAGAGCCAAGTCAAGTCCCCCGTGGAGTCCCATTCCATCCACATTCACCGAATGCCCAAGGGCCAGACATCTTGCCAGGCTCTGGGGATGATCCCAGGCTCTTAATCACCATGGTCCTACGTTCCTCCTACTTCTCCACAAGTTAGCAGGACCCACAATGGCTGTGTCCTCTTCCCGTTAACTCCACTGCCCATAGCTGACTAAGTTTGCCGACCATGTCCTTCCAAGGCTAACACACTGCACTTGTACATTTCAAAGAATCGATCATGTGGTCACATGTAAACAGAATAGTGAATAAATTCACATTCATATAAAACAATGAAGATGAGAGCTAAATCTCTCATGTTTTTCTGTACCCAGGCTTCCCCGTTCTTCGCAAACCACTAAAATGAAGCTATTTTTATCCTAGCACTACAGGAATGCTCACAGGTAACTCCCTGGTTACTAACATGCCGACGGTGACAGAAAACAGAAGCAGCTTCAATCTGCAAGCTGCCCCCTATTTTCTTGAGGTTGAAATTATGAAACTATATATATAGCTCTAAAGAATAACAATTAAAAAACATGAGAGACAACACACATGTTAATATGTGGATGGAATGGGATGAAACGAAATGTTCAACTAGACCAAAAAATTATCCAGTGATTCGGGAAAGGCTAAAACACACTAGTTACACGGATACCAGAAAATCAGATCAAAATGAATTAACGTGGAAAGTTCCTTTCCAATATACATAAACAAGAAACAAATCCAGACTGAAGTCCACTGTTCTAATAGAAACAGTTCTAAATATTCTGAACTTCAAAATGAAAAAGCCTAAGTTCTGGTCCCTGATCTACCACTAAGCAGATAAGAGACTGCAGGCAAGTCATTTAATCTCATTCATCCTTGAGAGTATAGACTGGATGCTACCCATTATAGCTGTGACCATTGTTCTTTCCAGATGTAAAATTATAGGATTCTATGAAACGAAAATGCAAAGGTATAATATTACCATGTTATTATAATCAGATGGGTCATAAGTGCTCTGTTTAAAAACTTTAGAGAGTTCCGTAAATTCTTCACTCATCTCATGGATTTGTCCATTTAAAATTGCTCCCTTGGTACCGCCAAATTCAAGTCTTTCCAGCTTTTCAAATTCCAATATGGTGACAAAGATATCCTTTGTAAAAACATAGGACCATAAAGATCTTTCCACCATCTCAAGCAGGAAAAGAACATATTAGTTTCAAAGAACATTTTCAAACATTCAAAATCAGTGAGTTAACTGACACTTACATGACGGAAAATAAAGTGTGATTTAATTAAACAAAGTTACTGCCCATTTTCAAAATCATACTCTGATTTTCATATTTACTGAGAATTTTCTAGCAGTGCAGGAAACATCTACTCTGCAACAGCTAAACACATGACTGCCTAATTTTATATCCTTCTAACCATAAGTCAGATCCCCAGGTACGATCCCAAACTCCTATTTTCAGCCCCTTGCACTGTGCAGTGAATCAGCTCCCTTATTGAAAGAGAATGTAAGGGACTGTCGTGAAAGGGTGACAAGCTGCCTGTAGTTAGGCATTTAGCATTTACACTTGAAGAGGCATTTGGGCTGATTAGATGATGAGAATTTTCAAAACATAAAGCTCTAATTTTTAATAAAATTCAACAAATCTTATATTAACAAAAAAGTCCAAACTTGCTAGAAAGAGCTTTACAAAGAAAATAAGGCAGGGTCACTAGTTAAAACTTTTTCTGAAAACCTTAGCCAGTTGGCTACATACAAATATGTGTTTGAATGTGTGTATATATGTGTTCATTCAATGTTTGGTTTTTAGGTATTAAAACACTTATATAAAGCACATATTTTCATGTTTTTTTATAAATAGTTTTAATATTTTTACACTGTATGTATTTATATGGTAAAATATAGTGTAATATTTTAGATTATCAAATGGATTTTCAGGTATGGAATCCCAACGTCAAACATATAAAGGGAAATTTAAACATATAAAGGGAAAAAGGGATTCCCTTCCAGCTTCCTGATTTACAACTGTCTTCCAGGAGCTTAGTTAGTTGTAAGTCACAGGTCACCAGTACATAAAGAGATTCACTTATGATCAGTATACTAAAAGAATCAAAAATAAATCTTAAGAAGTCAAGCTACAGCTTTTAAAACTTTCTCGATAGCAGCAGCCTTGAGAGCTCCTCACAAGAATTACTAAGAAAGGAGACCTCCCACCTCCCACTCAAATAGAATTGTTCCCTGAATCACAGAAAAAGCTACAGGATTTTTGACCCCACCTACAATATGAATAAATTACAAGTCAAAAAGGAATACCTCTATTTTCATGAAACGGTCAAGAAATTTGTCAAATCTACAAAACACCAGATGAGATTGGAAATCCCAGGGTTTCAGCTCCTTATTTCCTGGAAAATAGCTTGCCAATTCTTTTCTATAGTTGAAAAAAGAATTTTTGAAAGTCTTTAAGATGTTAATGGCCACCTGCACCTTTTCCAGAGAGTCTTCGATTTCTCCTTTCAAAAGGTCTCCAGGTGAAAGGTAAGCTATTGCCTAGGATTTAACGAAAGGAAACACGGATCAAACATATGTTTAATAGGTTTTCTTAAAAACACCTCTGTTTCAATGAATCATTTTATTTTTATTTTTTTTTTCAATGACGCCTTTTTAAATGACAATATCTAGAATTGGGTCAGCAATGCTATGAGACAGAAAGCACAAATTCTACTAATTCAGACACTTGAGCTTCAATGACATACTTGTATATGTTAGAATCAGCTACAGGAGATGCTACAGTTTCTGCATTTATACATTCTAGCAATGACTAAATTTTTGCTAAGCTTCACAGATATGACAACTATGTAATCAAAATTGGTATGGATATGTCTGCTGGCAAATATTCTGCATAACTGTTTTTTCATACAAAGAAATACTACATAAGTCAGGGGGGGAAATCTATCAGACTGTGGATTTTAAAAATATGGTCCCCTTACCTGGCACAGCATCACTTGCAAAGGTGAGAAAGAGCTGATATAGGTGAGCAGACCATTGGCAATTCTTTAGGGTTAGAAAACTTCTCTTTCGGGGGCTTAAGTGCATTATAGGACACAAAATCTAGCTGAGATGTGTCATATGAACTAGTTTTGAATAGAGGAAATAGAAATGAGAGAAGGATTAAAGGAAAAGACAGACCAGCAGATTCATATAGCCCCGACGGTCACAGTAGCATGATTTACGTTCCTTCCAGTCCTTTCCTCTCCATCTTTGTTATGAACATTCAGAATTTCCTCTTTAGGGTCCTCAAGAACCTATACATTCTAAAGGTTCTTTTGTATGCTATTTCATCCTGGTGCATCTTAACCTCATATAAATTTTAGGTTTAAATCATGTGCTTTTAATTTTATAGTTGCTTAGAAAGTTGTTGCAAATCTCAATGGAGAAGGTAATGAAAGTCATTGAGTTCAACATAGCAGACGGAAGGATTTTTTTTTCTAAATGTAGACATATTGTCCTTCTCCCATGAATGGCTAGAGTTTTACATGCAATATAGACTCTGTGCCGTAAATTAGAAAATCCTTTAGTGTCTAAAAACCCTACTGATTAGAATCTTCCAAGTTCTAGCTGTAGATTCCCAGTCTCTGCCCTTATTCCCCACTTAGACTGGATGGAAAACGACCTCTACGTGAAGGCTGCTAACACCACACACAGAACAGGGAAGAGAGCTACGAGTAATCCCTCAGCAGTGTGAGTTATAAACTAGTTTACACTTTGGTATGGGCCAGGGATTCTGTAGACCTTTATCTATACGTGCTCTTCATAATAAATGTGTCCTTTTAGGGAGCTAAAAAATCTATGGTGATGACTCCATTGCCTTCTCTGTTTCAGCAGCCCCCTGTGACCTACTTCCCTACATCTACAGTAACTTCCCTTGGGCAAGCCATCCTCACATTCATTCACCTCTTGGCTGACCCTCACAGAGATGAGACATTCACAGCAATTAACTTTCTGTTCATACAGCCCACTGTTGAATAAGGCCTCCTAAAACAAGGGTATAGTACTAAAGATCCTAGATTAGAAAACTCGGTCTCTATCCTTTTACTAGGCAGCAGGGTATACAAGGGAAAAAGCTTCAGCAGGGGCAAGAGACTGGCCTGTGATCCAATCAGGGGCCACTAACTGCTTTGGTGACACTAGCTAAGTTATCTCAGAGGATCTCAGTTGCCTTATCTGCAAAAGGAGAGAGATGAATCAAGGGTGAACCTCAAGATCCCTTTTGGCTCTTAACCTCTGCATTCTTTTCTGCTTCCTCTAGTTTCTCTGGAGCATACCCAACTATGTCAGCTCTATTTCTCATGCTCAATGGTATCAACACAAACCAACAAAAGGCCATTGGATTTAGGCTGAACTGGTCCCACTTCAGATGCCTTATAAACTAAACTACTGCTAACAAATTAATTTATCAATTAGCCAATTATTAATTAAGCAATTTATCAACTGTATTGTTAGTTTGATGAATGTCTCTCAGCTTCTTCTTCATTTCTCTTTTTCATGCACTTTTATGGACTCTTTCTTTTGCTCAATCCTGACACATCTTTTCCAAGCTCAGCCTCTCAAACTTAACCTCTTCTTCACCTAGGATCTTGTGAATGACAATATCTACAAAGGGGGGATACCAAGCCATGGGAGAGACAGGGTGGTGGGCCTAGAGTGGTAATGATGCACAATGACCAGAGAGTAGAGTCAAGTTACCAGAGAAACCTTAAAAAAAAGACCCATGACCAAAGCTCAAGTGTGCCATCATCCAAGGAAGCCAGATGGTGCCTTTTATCTGTCTGACCTAAATGACTATGGTAATAGTCACTGTTAGAAAACAAGGGAAGAGTACCACACTTGCTTCTAAACTTACAAAGTGTTTCTAACTATGACTAGAATGCCTAGAAGGACCAGGCAGATAATGAAAATGAGTGAAGCAGATCAGGAACAACCGCAAACAGTGGAACTATTTAACCCACGTAAAGGACAGCACAGAACCCATGTAAAGGGACACCTGAAGCTCTAGCAACTGCCTGTGCCAAGAGAAATGGCAGAACCAGTGAAGTGAGATCTCTGACTTTTCAGTGAAGGCTGGAATGCTGGAATTTAAATGAGAACTCCTCAATTTAAATATTGGCAATAATTTTTAATTTTAAAATATTATGCAAAATAAAAACACTGCATTGATTTACGGGACAAATGCAACTGACAGAAAGCCAGCTTGTGACCTCTGATGCATAAGACGGCAAGGGTTCAAATGTTTCATAAACACACTGAGGCATCATGGAAGCAAAGTACGTGAAAGCTACACGAGGAAACATGATTATAAAAAACACATAAACTGTGTAATCACATATATCACACAAAGCACAAATTAAGAAACAACATGGTACCACTACATACCCAATAAATCAACCCCAATTTTTTTAAATGGTAATGCTCAAAGCTGGAAAGTTATAGTAAAACTTTTTACACATTCATAATAGTGATGTAATTGATATAATCTTTCAGAAAAGAATTTGTAAATATTCAATATTGTTCAAGAGCCATGAAAAGACTGTACCCTGTGATCAACATCAGGAATTTATGTTGTCAATTATCCAAGTTAAGGAAAAAGAATTTTTGCATAAAGTTGTTTTCTGTATGTTGTTTACAACAGAGGAAGCTGGAAGCAACCTAAATATCCAGTGACAACAAAATTATCTTCCAAGAAGCTAGTAAAAAGTAAAAATTATATATATGATAAAATGCCTAAATATGTATAAGTTTTGGGAAAAGGAAAAATAAAAAATGCTGAATTTTAGGGTGCTAGAACTGCAGGACTATTTCCATTATTATAAATTTTATGCAATGAGAATATTTTACAATTATCATCAGTATACCACATATTACATTGTAATTCGCAATAAAAACTGTTATTTTAAAATATGGAACACAGCGTAATGGATAAGAACCCCATCACTTACAAGCTGGGTGACCTCTGGGAAAGCTATTTATCTTCTCTGGACTTCCGGGTGTTTGTTACCATAAAATGGATCTACTATGTATGTCAACGTTGCTATGAAGATTAAAACTGAGAATTTATAAAGGGCTTAGAAGAGTTCTTAGCAAATAATAGGCACTATACGGTATTTGTTAAATAAATATACAAAATAAAATTAGACATCGAACAACTTGTGGAGGGCAGGTGGAGTTTAGCTCTTCAGGGAACCAACGTCTGAAAGTTGGCTCATTGCTGATTTTTGATTCCTAACATGTTGGGGCAGATTTACTACCAAGTCCACTTGGAGAATCAAGGAAATCAGGTCAACAGGACCCCTGAACAGAAGCCAGGAATAGTAACCAAGGAAGACAAGAAGCTACATTATTTCCTCGGGAGCTTGGCAAACTCTGATCATTGACACAGACCAGGGGCCAGGGTAATACGTTTACAGGCTTATAGGTAACCTGGACTTCTTACAAGCCACCTGCAACAATGAACGACTCGCTTTGGGGTTTATACATTAACAGGGCTTTGCAGTGAAACAGTTTTGATCACAAAATGAGATGAGGATCCTTCAAAAGGGGTTTGGGAGAAGTGAGGGGGTCTCCCAAACTGCCATAGGGGCTGTACTAGGTGGTCATGGTCCTTCACAGGGAGACGCAAGCCACACTGGATTACGTGCCCTCCAAGCATCTTTCAATCCTCAGATTATGTAATATTCTGATGTTATGGACACAAGAAGAATGAAAGTTCACACAGAAAGGATAAAGAAGTAGTCCAATTTTTTTTTAACATTTTTCAAGTTTACAGTAGAGAATTATAAACAAGAGATTTTTAAAAATCAACAATGAATCAGAATTCTTTCAGTACAATTCTTCTACTGTTTTTTGAGGATGATTTTCTTTTAGCCGGCTTCTCTTAACTTACTTTACTTTCCAGCCAGTGTTCCTGTGGAAACCAAAGGGAAAGCTACAAAGTACTACGTGTATCTGTCTTTTATTAGAAGCTATCTAGAATCTCTTTGAAGAAAAGTAGGATATTAAACAAACAAAATATAGTAACAACCTGTCCTGTGAATGTATCTGACTCATTTCCAGAGCTCCTGTGCCACTTAGGATAAAAAGTCACCTGGCCTTTGTTACCACAGAAGTTCTTTGTGAAAAAAGAGAAAAACGCTGTTCCGACTGTATCCTGGAATTATTTTTCATTGACCTAATAAAACGTACCACACGGCAATGATTCTCATTGTTTCTGTTTTTCAATGTTACATACCTGGTCGATGAAGAGATTACAAAACTCTTGCAACAAAACTATAACTCGAGCAGGAGTATTATAAAACTTGGAATGACTCCAGATCAGACAGATGGTATGAAATAACGGGGCGATTAACACCCGGGTCTGAGGGAATTCCGTCTCCTGGAGACGCTGTATGTGTGTCCTCAGGGGTCTCAGGTAAAGATCCACGTCTCGGGCTTCGCGGAGAGCTGAAGGGAAAGGAAAGCACCATGAATGTGAGGCAGTCTCTCTCTTCTAAATTCACTTTACAAGTTCAAGACAGCAATGCAAAACAACATGGCTGTACTTAAATGTTGCCCTCTTTTTATATCACTTATCTCACAACTGTGACAGGTTTGGATGGCTTTACTCACTGTGTGTCGTGACAACCATTCAAGGCAGGCCCGGTGCAGCTACTCTCAGCGCAAGTAAATCGTGCCTGAAGACTCGGTGAGAAAATACCCTGAGAGTCTGAAGAAATTTACTCAACCCTGTGGAAACTGTGGGGATAAAACATCTCTGCAAAGTTGCCCCTTAATGGTTACGATTCATCGCTAGAATGTTAATTCCTCCCAGGGACTTGGAACTAGCACAATTTAATCATTTATTGTCTCACTCCAGCATCCTATGAGACTAACTCGTGCAAGGACTGGGAAATTTTCTATTATATTATTAATCAAAATATAACTACTAAAATTGCTAAGCATGGGTGATGAAAATATTTTGGAACTAGACAGAGCTGATGGTTGTACATTGTCAATGTACTAAACGTTACTGAATTGTACACTTTAAAAAGTTTTTTTGTGTGACTTTTACCTCAATAAAAAAAAATTAAGATAAAAGCAATATTATTTTAAAAGGCCATATATATGAAGAAAAAATTAAATATTTAACTATTATTAATTGCTGCTTACTCCAAATTTTCTCTTGATTAAAACTGGTCCTTTTAATGTGCCCTAAATGGATCTCCATCAGACTCCATTTTGCTCCTGAGGCTACAAATATCTTTGACTAACGAAGAACAGGCTTTATTTATGAAGGTAGGGCGAGTAAAGTAAATTCCTATTTTCTGGTGTTATCCCAAAAGACTCCTGTCAGGAGAAAAAAAACCGCCAAACTTTGTTTTCGGCCGCCAGTCAGATATACACCCGCCCAAGTCTCTCTACTTGACAGGTAACTGATTATCTAACCACTTAACAGTAAAGACCTGGGAAGAAAGAGAGGGCCCAGGAACCAGTCTCTCCCCGGACGCACTCAAATTTTGAAATGAGTGCAGTTTTATCAGTGTTAATTTCAAAATTAAACAACTGCATCTAACAGGCTAGAGCCCTGAAAATGTGAGGCACATCTGACGACTTCACAGGGCCTCTGGCGTGTCTGTGAGAGGGGCCTGCTATCTCTAAGCGACAATGGCTTTTGGGCCACTCCTCCCACTGAAAAGTGTTTTTTCTAATCTCCAGACCACATGCTCAAAAGGCTCTCAAGACCCTTGGGATCTGTCCATGTAGAAATTTTATCCATAGAAAATGTTCATCTTATACCAACACTGAAGAAAATCGAGCAGCTCCTATTCATCGAGGGCATACTTCATGTGCGCCTAGTACCTTGTAGAGTGCATATTATATCTTCAATCCAGCGGTTCTCAAACAGGGGAGGTTTTGCCCCCAGGGGTCATTGGGCAATGTCTGCAGTCATTCTGGGATGGGGGAGTGGGCAGAGGCCAGGGATGCTGCTAAACATCCTAGAATGCACAGGACGGCCCCCTACGACAACGGATGATCCTGCCCAAAATGTCAAAGGTGATCAGGTTGAGAAATACTGCTCTAAACCTCTCGACAATTCTGCAAGGACAATGTGAGTATCTCAATTTGGCCAATGAAAACCAGAGGCTCAGCAAATTTAAGACGTACTGAGTGGAGCTGGACAGGAATCCAGAACTGACAGAATTCAGGGAGAAAATCCTAAAGAGGTATCCAAATATTTTCAAAGTGGATGTTAAGTATTTCCTAACCTTCTAATTGTTGCATAGAAAAAAACTGTCATTTTCTAATGTTAGAAGCAGAAAAAAAAAAAGCTATTTGTCAATATTATCTTAAAACTCTATCATTTAAAACTTCAGTATCATGTACATCCCTATTTCCTTAAACACGCCTAAAGAAACTTGAACAGAAATCCAGAAACTAGGGAGAGTTGTTACTCTGGGAAGAGGAGAAGGAGAGGCAGGAGATTTTTCACTGAATATCTTTTTATAATTTCTGGTTTTTAACAATATGCATGCATTACTTGCTCAAAATTCAAACAAACCCTCCTCTCTGTGTGTTCAATCTTCACCAAAACTTCAGTGATGGCTGAGTGCTTCTGAGCTAAATAAGTGATGCACGCCAAGCATATGCAGAGATTCTACTGGTACAAAACTGGACTAATTGTAGCCCATCTATTGATTAACATCTCTATGCTGGGCTTCCACTTACTCTCCACTAAATACCAAAAGCCTTCCCCTCCACACACACATTCACATTACAACTCAATCTGGAGCCGCTGTGGTAGGTACATACTACATACATATCCTGAACACAGTTCAATATAGCTGGAGAATGAAGGACAGACATTTAAGGTGAATTTCTCACTAGAAGAGCTAAGTGCGATCATTTCAGTAGCATGCCGATGGCGGAAGGGTAGATGAGGCTGAGCAGTCAGGTAGGGGCCGGAGCAGGAGGCACACTAACGCCTGGCCAAGGAAAAAGGCTCACCATTTTTCACAGCCATGAAAATGTCCTTCAGGGTTGGAAAATAGCTGCTTTGTTTAGTTTTCAGGATCTCCACCATTTTCAGGACAATGGGAGCCCGAAGCTAAATTGAAATAAAAATGTAATAAATATAAGCTAGATTAATGACTAAATAAATGCATTCTGCAATAAAATATTTAAATTATATTCCACCCATGCACAATACAGACAGTATTTAACAGTCAAAAACCTATCTGAAAATAATTTTTAAAGCAACATTTTTATGTGGTGTATATACACACACACACACACCCACACACATGACGAAATACTACTCAGCCATAAAAAAAGACAAAATTGTCCCATTCGCAACAACATGGATGGACCTTGAGGGCATTATGTGAAGCAAAATAAGCCAGACAGAAAGAGACAAACACCATATGATTTCACTCAAAAAGGGTGAAGGGGAGCACGTATATGGCGACGGACAAATAATAACGTACAACGGAAATTTCACAATCTTGTAAGCTATTATGACTTCAATAAAAAATAAGAACATAAAAAAATAACATTTTTTCTTTAGGCTTGTATTTTATTTTACATTTACAGCATTCTTTATAAATGTTGTAAAAGTCTGCCTGTTTACATATTACTATACATATACTAAATTTTACATATAAATTTCTTGCTCTATTTCAGAAACTCTCTAAGTGACATGTGAACAGGTGAATGGATGTCTTAGTTTCTAGAACACTAAACCAAGTAACTTGTCAGGCAAGCACCCAGCAGAGGAACCAAAGCGAGCTCTTCCAAAGCTGCAGCTCTCCACTGGGCAAGAGCCTGCTCCTTCCCCAATCAATTGAATCGACTAGATTAATTAAATCTTACAATTTTCAACGTTTCCCCGGGGAATTATTCTTTTTCTGTACCACAAAGTGTTTCCAATTATCTCAAATGCTGTCAAAATATTCTTTTGACAAAGGCAAAATTACGTTTAATCCCCCTTAATTTTAAAAGTGCATACCATACAGCACTTTAGGATAAGAAAAGAGAGCAGACTATTAAATCATTCGAAGACAGTCTGTTAAACCTTTAAAGTTATTGGAAATCATTGCCCTGGAGACCAAATTCTACAACTGACTTTGCTAATTCGATTTACAAGTAATTTCTAGGACTATCTACTTACTTGATCATAAACGCATGCCAGATTCTCTCTCCTCAGCATCCAGAAATCCAGTTCAGCTTGAGGATTCAACGGAAGACCATTCAGCAAAGGCTGTGCTGAATCTTTTTCTACAACTTCTTGGATTTGATGTGACCATTTAATAACCACTGATTCAAGTGCATGGAGTACTGTCCTTTCACTTGGCTCTAGCCTACAAACATTGAAAAATGATCAATCAAATAACTCAAAAACAAACATTTCATCCAACTAACGATGGGACTTGGATTCTAACAGGTATTTTATGTTTCCAAAGACTAGTTTTCTAAATATAAATACTTCAAAATCAGATCCATCATCTTTATGGCCTCAAGTTGAGTTGCGACGTTGTTATTTTGTCACTGGCATGTCTCTAACATTAGAAAAACATTGCTAAAGAATTATCATATCTTCAAAACCATTTTACCAAAAAAGTATTGTTGACATCATGGCAATTGTTACAACTAGCTTTTTGTCCAGGCTGCTTTTAAAAAGTGTACTTTGAAAGGAAATAAAATACAGCGTGTTTCTGCACAGTATTTTAAAAATATGGTGTAGTTATAATAATTCTCTACTTTGCTAACAGTTTGCTAGGGGTGTGATATTAAATGGGTATGCTGGCTCCCCATTTTAATATCCTGTATATACCATATCATTACGTACTTGGTCTCTGAATATTTCGGATTCAGGTCAATTTTTCCTGCAATAGTGGGAATTGGTAGAAGAGTTCTTCTCGACATTTTTCCCCTAAAAACATGCATTTTGTTTTTCATGACTTCTATATGACGTTCCATGTCTTGTGAAATAAAACAGGGCCAGGATTTATGGTTGTTCTTATTGGAAAGAATTGGCACTAAAATCTAGAGAGAGAAACATTTTTAAAAAGCAGTTAAATTAATTTACAGACAATGTGCTCCTTCAAGGATTTTCTTGTCACACAAAATCGGCAACAAAACCACTGAATTCCGTGAACATCTTCCTATGATATTAAATCTACAAAGAGGGGACAAAGTCCCTGATCCATTTAGATTTAATCAATTAGACATAAATCCTTTCAAAGTGGAAATACTATACTGCTTGTTCATTCATTTACCCATTTATCAAACATTTGTGGAGCTTCCCAATAACTCAAACACTGCATGAAATATGCAAAATCATGTCAAGTAAGTTAAACTTTTCTTAATGCAAACTGAGCACGTGGGCAAATATATTAACAAAAAAAATCTTTTTGAGTCGCATGGAGGCAAGAGCAAATTATCCTTCTCAAGCCCTGGGTGGTAACCCAGTGGATTAACGTTTGATAGTCAGAAAAATGTTGGGGCTGGCCCAGTGGCATAGTGGTTAAGTTCGCACCCTCCACTTTAGAGACCCAGGTTTCGCAGGTTGCAATCCCAGGCGCAGACCTATGCACTGCTCATCAAGCTATGCTGTGGTGGCATCAAACGTACAAAATAGAAGACTGCCATAGATGTTAGCTCATGGGGAGGGAGGGAGGGAGGAAGGAAGATGTTTATTAAATCATACAGACCTTTTCAGAACTCCTTCTACCATTAAATTAGGAACATCAATGAAACCATATATGTGAAAACCCTCAAAAATTATTTTTTGTATTCCCAGAGTCCAGCACATGTTAAGTAATTAATAAGAGTTTGCTGAGTTAATGAAGTTGATTTCTTCTTGCGTTCCCACTCTTTTCCAATACCTAATTTTAAACATTTTTCATTTTGCTGATAAATCTATCTAGTTTATCAGTATTACACTATAAAATTAGCTAAAATGCTCAGAAAATAGTTATTCTATCTTTTTAAAATTTATTTTGACAATATAATCTTCTAGTTAACTAAAAACCAACTGAAAATTCACTTTCGTTTTCTAATGGTATTGAAACAAATCTGTCCAAATTGTATTATTATTATATTGTCCTGCTTCACACTCGCTACATGTTGAACTAGGAATACAGAGATTAATAAGAAAATGTCTGCCTTCAATGAGCTCAGTGGGTTAGGTCCCTCGATGTACGAACTGCCATGGTTAGAGGCCTGTTCAAAATGTAACGTGGAAACAGGAGAAATATCCCTCTCTAGGAGGGAGGGATGTTAGGGAAGACTTGCCAGGAAAGTTGCTACTTGGTTTAAGTCTTTAAGACGAAAGGGCAAGGCAGGCATTCCAGAAAACTGAACACTGACATATAAAATCACTGAGGGCTCCAGGAGTATGATGCTTCTGGGAACCTGCCAGTCTGGCCTGCCCAGAGCTAGACCAGCATCCCTCAGATGAATGGCTGCAGCAAAGGCAGGAGCGGTCCATGAGAGCTTTGGAGACCAGACTGAAGAGTTTAGGCTCATTGAGCTGAACATGGATTGACCCACTGGAAAACTGCTTCATAGATTAAACCCCTAAAAGTCAGGGGCAAGGAATATCCTGGTTATTCAACGTTTCTAATTTACTGGCTACTGTTTCAAACTTTCACTTTATTCACTATTCCGTGATGAGGCCCAATTCTTTTCAAATTCAATATTTGTGTCACAAGCTGTAGACAAAACTGTTAGGAAATTCTAAGCCACATGCTTTGCAGAGCAATTAAGCAAACGGCCGGCGTATCTCTACAAACATCATTTAAAACAATAGACCTAGGACGTGCTTTCTAACCACAATAAGTTCTGTTATCAACAAGCTATATCCAAAGTAATTAATTTTGAGTTTTGTTTTAGTTGGGATTTTTTTGTCTAGTTTTTGTGATTTAGAAGAAAAATCCCAAACTTTCTCTATGAATCAAAATCATTTGGACATGTTTACTAAGGAGATATCTAACTACAGATAAAAGAGCTATAATGCCTTTGCTGTGGTTCTCCTTATCTACCTTCTTTTTTATCCTTTTTTCAACTGGGGAGTTTCTTCTTACAATTCTTTTAAATCAGTAGAGACTATTACCCGAGAAACACTTTCGAAATCCAGGAGCCTGGGCCTCTCCCAGACTTCTTAAATTGGAAAGTCCCAGGATAGGGCTCAGACACTGACTACAAGAACCAAATGATACTTCATTCTGGCTTGGTAAGCATTCACAATTACCGGGTCTTTCAAGATTTGGGTCAACATAATAGATAATTAAAGTCATAACTGCCTGACATTTTAAATACTTTTGCTAAGTATAATTATATAATAGTTTCTTCTTTTTTTTTTTAAAGATTGGCACCTGAGCTAACAACTGTTGCCAATCTTCCTTTTCTTTTCACTCCCTGCTTTTTTTTCTCCCCAAATCCCCCCAGTACATAGTTGTATATTTTAGTTGTGGGTCCTTCTAGTTGTGGCGTGTGGGACGCCGCCTCAACATGGCCTAATGAGCAGTGCCATGTCTGCGCCCAGGATCCGAAACCTGGGCTGCCGAAGTGGAGCGCATGGACTTAACCACTCGGCCACGGGGCTGGCCCCTATAATACAGTTTCAGATAATAATGTATGGGACACAACGTTTAGCGGCAGGTCTGGAATTCAATTTTGGATATGTCGGGTTTGAGAGGGCTATTACACATCAAGTGGCCATGTCCAGGAGGAAGGTGGGTGTCTAAACTTGGAGTTCAAGAAAGAAGTTTGGGGGGCCCAGCACATCAGCATAAATTACGGTTAATTGGTGTATATCTGAGTCAAACTCCAAAGACAATACAACATTGACTGTAAGTGAGAGTACATTAGGTCATTTAAGTGAGACTAACTATGAAGTCATAAATGACTTTCAGTTCAAACACTTGGCCCATCCTTCGCCATTCTCTCCCAGGTAAGACCCCTCACACAGGAAAAGCCCCTTGACACTTTTGAATCTGATCACTAGCTCAGTAACACAGTCCCTCCTTTACTCCTCAGCTGGGTCACCAATCCTTGCATTTAATGTCTTTCTTCTTAATGTACCAGTCACCCAGAAAGTTAAAAGCTGCTTAGCTTGGAATGCAAATCACAGATCACCACTAACATTCCATTTGACTCCAAACTTCCAAATTAAGCCAGCCCTGAGGGGAAAAAAACCAACCCTTCATAGAATATAGATTACCACTACCTTCCAGTAAATACATGGATTGCGGTTTGGCAGTTGACTTGCTGGCAACCACCTGAATGGAAAAGTTCCACGGCTGCTTATTTTCTAATAGCCTCCCCTGCCTTGTTTCTCCCCACCCTCCAGGCCCCGCTCCCCAATCTAGCGACATTAACTTACAACACTTTAAAAAACACAGCCTGCACTTCCTCACCTCTGGGCCTTTGCAGCGCTTCTCCCTCTACTCAGAGGGCCCTTCCTCTGTGTTCTACATCTTGCTACCTCCTCCTCATTTTTCAATACTATGAGGACCAATTAACTTACCATATAACTGCGTATGCTTTTGAGAGGAAAAAGGGAAAAATTACTAGCAGATGTTAACTGAACTTTAACTGGCAGAACCAGGATTGCCAAGCAAACCGAGACCTCTGATCGCCTTATTCAAGATGCCCCATCTCCCCTGCCAACCCTCCACATGTGGGAAGGTGCCACTAGGCTCCCACAGCATGCTGCCACAACCCCAATGGCAGCCCTGCCCACCACGTGGTATCACTGTGGGCTTAGCTGTCTGTCTTCCCAATTAGACTGCATGCTTTCTGAGGGCAGAAACTGCCTCACTCATTGCCAAGTGTGTCCAAACACTGGCACCAAGTAGATATTCAGTAAATATCGATTAAACGAACAAATAACAACCCTGGGCTTATTAGCACAAAACTCCCCAAGTGTCCATTTCCCATAAATGTCAAAAAAGTCATATGGAGATACTAGAGATCATAAGCCAACTGATTTTTCTCTAAAGAAACACCTTGAGGCTTCAGTGTTTTGTTTTTCATAAGAACAGGCTATCAATTAGCCCTTATTTAACCTTCATTCATTTAACAAACATTTTCTGAGCTCCTACTTGGTGTCAGGTAACGTCTTCCGTGTTTGGGACCCATCAGTGAGCCAGACAGAGATTCAGGGCTGGGAGTAGGGGAAGCCAAGTGCAGCCACCTTGGGAGAATATCAGAGGGCCCCAAAAACTCAGCAATCAAGATGGGTAATATTGCTAAATCTTTCTTAACTCAAAATTAATGCAAAACATTTCACAATGAACAAAATATCAACATTTTTCAATAAAGATAGGATTAGTATTACTGAATTTTCTTTGCACCTCCGGCTGCCACATGAGGCATGGCACTGTTAGGGATCCTGTTTTTATTTAATGGTTGATTTTTTTTGCATTAATTTTGATTTTTTTAAAAAAATTTACATTAAAATATTATTTATCTTGATTACTGACTTGTTTTTGTTCCTCCCCGCCCCCTTGGAAATTTTGCTCTTGAAGAGGGTGCCTTACCTGACCTAGTCCCCATCCCACAAATACCCGTGATCTCCTGGAGGACAGCTTCAGTGAAAAGAGATATTTGAGCAAAAAGACTTGAAGGATATGAAGGGGTTGGCTGTGTGGATTCTGGGGAAGATAAAGAAAGAGTAAGAGCAAAGGCCCCAGGGCAACAGTGTGCTTGAGGCAATTAAGGACCAGCAAGGAGGCCATGAGGCAGCAAGTGGGATGAGTTTAGAGAAGTCATGGGGAGGCCAGATCACTGAGATTTTGAACTAGTGTGCTCATCCTGGTCCAGTAGCTCTGGAGTGGGGCCTGACATTCTACAGTTCTAACAAGTCCTGGTACTGCTGATACCGCTGATCTACAGGAAGCAACAATGCAAAGTCTAGACGGCTCAAGCACTCGGGTCCTTATTCGGAGTGAAAGGGGAGCCAGCACAGGGTCTGAGCAGAGAAGTGACATGTTCCGACTCATGTTTCAACAGGGATCACTCCAGCTGCTCTGTTGGGAACAGGTTCTAGATGAAAGCCACACGAGAGGCTAATGCAGGAACACGGGCAAGAGATGATGGTGAACTGGACCGGGGTGATAGCAGTGGAGGGGGGAAGAGGGCTGATTCTGGATATATTTTGAAAGCGGAACTTGCGGGAGTTCCTCACAGAATGGGCACAAGGTGTGAGACAAAGGAAAGAGTCAGGGCTGACTCGGAGGTCTTCTGGCTTGAGCAAGCGGAAGGACGGTGTTCACATCCTCTGTTCTGGGATAACTACAAGTCCCTCAGGTTGGGGAAGATGAGTTCAACCTGGGATGTTAAGCTTGAGATGTCTACTACACATCAAGTGGGAATGTCAGGAAGGCAGGCGGATCTCCAAGTTTGGAATTTGGGAGAAAGCTCTTGCTTGGAGAGAGAAGTTTGGGAGTCTCTCAAACATGAGCATAAACCACTGTTAACCAGCCATGTATGTGGGCTGTAGTGGATACAGAGTAAAGTGAACCCTTGGAAACTTTTAACCTAAAAGTCTATAGCTACACCTTAGGGCCTCATTCATACTGAATTTAAGCCTTGTCCATAAATAAACCCAAGTGACATCGCAAGTGTGATGTCCTCACTTTTTTTTTTCTTCCCAACGTTCATACCCAAGCAAAATTAAAGGAGAATCTTCCAGACTACCTAAGCCCCCAAGGTGCTGGATGTTTATGCCTTCTAAAGATATACTTGAGGACAGCTTACTCTCTTTCATTTAAATCTTTTTCAAAGTGATATACAATCCTGGTACTGAGATAAATTCACAGAAAGAACAGAGAAACTTGAAAGAGCGTTGCATCTTCTGTTGCCAAACACAGATGGCAGAGCAAGAATTTCCATGAAGAGTGCAGCCTTGCTCTTCTGAGCCCCAGCTGTTGGCCGTCTGGATTGGAATGACCAAAAGTCATTCACATATCATGTGAAATACTTTTATCAGATCCAGTTCCACAAAAACTTCTGCTACATACCAGAAACTGTCCCATGCACTGAAGACAGAAAACTGCTTCCTAGTGTCTCCCTGAAATCAGCCAAAACCAAGTAAATTCAACAGCAGGGGAGCAAAACAGAGGCAGGGTATGAAGTTGGGGGTGCGAGACCTTGGCTAGCCAAAGACGGCAAGAAAATACCTCCTTTAAAGAAGATAGCAAAAGAGTCTCAGGAAGCAGAAGAGGTGTGAAAGAGGGAGACTGGCGAAGCATTAGTAATAAATATGCTGGCAATTATTCCTACCCCCAAAGTTTGGGGCAAATGAGAACCACCAGGGGCTCTTTAACAACTACTGCCACCTGGCTCCCACGCCCACATTCTGATGTAATTGGTATGAGTGTGACCTGAGCATGGGTGGGTTAGAAATTTCCCCAGGTGATTCCAATGTTCAGCAAAGTCTGAGAACCACGCTCTGGTTCTCCAGAACCTGCTCATTTGGTACTTTGTTCCTCAAGGCTGGTCGGTGAACAGACAGCATCAGCACGAGGTGAGAAATGTAGAACCTACTGAATCCAGCCCCTTTGACCAAATCCCCAAGTGGTTCCAAAGCACATTCAAGTGCCAGAAACATTGGGTTAGAGAGCATTTCTGATTTAAGGGAAGAAAAAGAGGAATTTTAAGGCAACCATTTCTAACACCTAGTTTCCATTACCTTTTCCCATTCTCTGCTCTGAGTGACACTTAGAAACTAATAGGAATCAGAAAACCTAATAATATCCATTTCCAAAGTGTAAGCTTGTCTCTCCTCTGAAAGTGAAGTTTAAAACCTATAGCTAAGTACAAGAGCCTATTCAATTCAGCTGCTTTTTACCTTCATTATTTAGAAACAAAGAGACCAAAAGGATGATCCTACAAATTACCACCTGTTGTATCTTAGCATCAATATCAGCTTATTTCAGGAACAGTCTAAATGCTATCAGTCTCCATCCACCTGGATGAAGAGATTCCTGGCTTCTACATTCTCTTTAATTGCCAGAGTTGTCCTAATAATTCCAAGTATCACAGAGACAAAGGAAAGATTCAAACAGTAAAGACAGACGAATACCTCATCTAGGAAAGCAGTTACATGTCCAAGAGATGAGGTGGGTAACTCTCCAAATAAAACCGCTTGAGAGAAATCATTTACTCCAATGCTTTCAGTAATCTTCTTGGCAATATAAACAAGTTTATGTTTTGCATCTCTTGGAATCTGCAACAAGAGCAAGATAATTAAAGTTCACGATGTTGTTTCCATATTATCAAGCAGGATTTGCTATATCTAACTTGTAGCTGGTCTGCTGACAGAAGAAACAAAATCTGGCACCTTGCCCATCTTTACAAATAAGGTTGTTCCACTGCTCTTCTCCATTCTGCAAAGTGTATACAGTTTTCTTTGTTCTTTTATAGTGCTAATTTCACAGCATTATTGGTGTGGAAATATCACCTTTCAAAGATACGTTGATTACTCCAGATCATTATATACCATCAAGTCTCATAATTAAAAACAAAAACAAGAAGCAGTTAGAATGTGGCTATCTTAGCAAAGGTTATTCTTTAGTATAATCTTTCCTTGTTTGGAAATAAGCCAAACTGAGATGAAGACCAGGAACAAGAGGTTAAATTGTATTTCTATCCTTAAAGCAAAGAACAGAAATGCTTAACCAAGATATTCTAACATTTCCACAGCTACTGAGTCACTTTTCCAGATGTCATGACTATTTCACTTAGGCCATACTAGAGTTAACTGTTCTATCTTCTTGTCTACTGAGACTTTTTTTTTTTTAAATTAGGTAATTAGGAAAGTAGTAAAACAAAAAATTTGAAAATTCACAAAATCCTAAAGGGAGCTCCCGTTATTCTCTTTCTTCTCTGGGATCCTTTCCCCAACTATTACAATGGCCACATGTAGTGATGACAGTAACACTTTACACTGAGGCAATGTACAACCCTAAAGATTGTAAATCTTGCTCCAAACTTCCCACACTTGAAAAATGCTAAATACAAATGCTGTACTTGTAGGTGATACGTTAACCTTCAAGCAGACGAGCAGTCTAAATTAAAAAAAAAGAGAGAGAGAGAGGAAGGAAGAGGAGGAAAGAAAAAGAGAGGGAAGGAGGAAAGAAGGAAGGAAGGAAAGAACTGCCGCTCCTCTGTGGTTGGTGTGCACAGTGCCCGGGCGCTCCCTTTTTAAGCACTAAGTGTTTTTCTCCAGGATGAAGTGTGGTTGACAGGCAGTCAGACTGAGTACACGACAAGTTATTTGGTCTCTGCCAAACACACTTCTTAAGGACATGGCTCCAGACTGACCCGAGAACAACCGAAAGAGAAGTTATCCGGCAGAGAACCCAGCTTGCTCCTAACGCCCAGGCAGCTGAAAGAAGCGCTGCTTTTCCGGCTTTATCCGGGTCAAGCAGGCTCAAGGGTGACCTTCCAGAAAACTAACCTACAGCGGCTCATCTGCAGAGTGGAAGCACGTGGGGGATTCTGCGGACCCCAAGGCAGGGACTTCAAAGAAAGTTTTCTAAAGCGCGCGAGTGCGTGCGCCACGGGTCCCCAGGGAGTCGCGACTGGCCTGTGCCCGCCGAAGTATCCGCTACGCTGGGCGGGCAGCGTGGCCGAGCCCCTCGCCCGCCGTCGCCCCTTACCTCCCGGGAGGCCGCGAGCTGCCCCGCGGCGGCGACGCTGAACACAAGGCAGGCAGGGCTGGGACTCTCCAGAAACTCCGCCAGGACCTGCCGGTTGTCCTCGCTCTCCAAATGCTGGCTCCATCTCTCCGCCGGGAGCCCCAGCATCTGCTCCAGGCGGCCTCCGAGGAAGCGCACTCGCGCGTCTCGGGCGAAACTCCGCGCTCTTCTGGCCGCCGCCTCCTCCTCCTCCTCCTCGTCTTCCTCCTCCTCCAGCTCCATCACGCCCACCGCCTCCAGGCCGGCGCTCGGGGTTAGGGGAAGGATCGGGACTTCCCGGAAGCCTCCCGCCTCCCGGGCTGCCACCGGGGCTGCCATCGGGCACGTCCGAGGGGACGCGGGGCTGGCCGGCTCCTCGCGCGCGCCCCAGGTGGGCGAGAACACCCCTCCGCACGCTCGCCCTGGGAGGCGCCCACCTCCTCCTGCGATCACCCCAGTCGCGGCGGCGAGCTCGTCCCCCACCTGCTGCTACTTGGCAGCGGGCGTCGGTGCCCAGCGCGAGCCCTACGGACAGAGGCGCCGGCCCGGGATGAGCTGCGCGTCCCGTTTCCCGGGGGACGGTGTCCCCGCCTCTGCCCGCTGGGGGCGGAGCGGGCGCCGAGGGGAGGGGCCTTCGGGCTCTAGGCCCAGAACCGGGCGGGGCAGGGGCGTGCCCTCGGCGGGTCTGAGGCACTGCCCTCCGGCTCCTCGGCCCATCGGACATCTCAGTGGGGCTCCTAGTGAGAGAGAATAACAGCCCAGTATTGATTAATGGCCGTGGATAAGCAGTGTTGTCTTGTGCCGAGTTCCGTGCTAAATCCTTCACCGTGATTGTTTCAATTAACCCTTAAAAAAGGCAGGGCTCTGACTGGTCAGTTTATTTTATGGGCAGGGGAAGCCAGTTATAGAGCGGCTAAGTAACAAGGAGAAGGGGGAACCGGGATTAAAGCTTCGCGCTGAGAGCTTTCCTCACCTTGCAGAGGGTTGTCCTAATATCAGAAAAGAGCCAACCCTGCAATCTAACTTGCCTAGTTGTTGAAGTCCCAGACCTGGGTATTCACAATCCTGATTCCGACACTCACCTGCCACTTCCTGGAATGTTAATACGCCCAATAAGAGAATGCCCGGCGCTCTTTGTAAACTCCAAAGTGCTCTGAAAATACGCAGTATTATCGTTCAATCCAAGAGTAAAAGATCGAGGGAGAAAAATTGCAGATTAATTACAGTCTTCACGATATTGCAACGGGATTTCAGCATGGTCTATCAGTGGCATTCGTGGAGACTATTAAGAAATTCTGGTTACTGAAGTAGCTAGAATTTTGAGGGGAGGAGTCCGCAAACTAAACATTTTTAGTCGATCCCCTTTAATTGTTCATTTCAAAATAAAAACTTCAACCTCCATTCCTCCCATAGGAGCTATGAAGGCGTGTTGCCCTCAATAATCCACATAACAACATTGTTGATAATTGTTTCCATCAGGATCCAGAGCTCGAACAATTTTTCTTTTCAGGATGTTAATTGTCTCTTACAGACCTCTATAAGCTTTTCTAGTTACATGATCAGAATCTCGAATGAACACAGACTCCTAGAAAGCCTTTATAATGCTTCAGGATGTCAAGGCTGCAATCCTTGGCTCCATGGCTTGTAAGCAATTCTGGAAATCACTGCAAACACCTTACAATGCTTCTTAGTCTCTCGTCTCACCCCTATGTTCCAGCTTTGCATCCCCCTACCCCAGAGAAACAGGAATTCTGTATATGACTTGTATTTAATTCAAAGTGAAAAACCACTTTCAGATTCAGCAGAAAAAAATTAGATAATAGTGCTAATATTAAAGTTACATATGTAACTCAAAATATAGAATGGAGATTTATTCAACTCATTATTGAGGAAATCAACAAAGTGCTGAACTTGGTTCCAAGAAGAATTAGAAAAGAGATTTCTAGGCACTGGGGAAAGCCTGTTGGAATAAGTTTGCTAGGTTAAATACAATACTCCTTAATGTCCTCTACGGCAATATAATCTTAACTTTTGGGTTTTTGTGGGGGTTTTGAAATAATTTGTATTTCAGAAAAATTTACATTTGTAATGAACAAAAATCTATAAATAAAAATATAACTTCATAGAATTTCTGTCTGTCATAATAGTCCAAATAGTAGATAATGAGTCCAAAAAGTACATTTCTCTAGATAATTAAGTAATCCGTTGGTGGACCAGTTAAACCATGTTCCAATATGACACTGAAAAGACATTCTGCCTTTCCTTTACCTTATTCCCGCATGTTGGATAATTTTCCTTAGTAATAATAGTTAACATTCATCATGTACCAACCAGTCAAGGGCCGTGTACTGTGCTGAGTTTATTCATTGGCTCCACAAGTATTTATTGAATGCCAACTAAGTGCCAAGTACTGTTCTAGGTGCTAGAAATACAACACAAAAACATCAGACTACATAGTACTGGAGGTTTTGGCCAGAGCACTTACGTAAGAGAAAGGAATAAAAGGAAACCACATAGGGAGTGAAGAAGTGAAACTCTAGCTGTTTGCAGACGACATGATCTTATATACAGAAAACCTAAAAAAATCCATCGGAAAACTAATAGAAATAATTAACAACTACAGTAAAGTTGGGTACAGAATCAACTTACAAAAATCAGTTGCTTTTCTATACTCCAATAACAAACTTACAGAAAGTGAACTCAAGAATACAATTCTATTTGCAATCGCAACTAAAAGAATAAAGTACCTAGGAATAAATTTAACCAAGGAGGTGAAGGACTTATATGATGAAAACTATAAGACATTACTGAAAGAAATTAATAATGACGTAAAGAGATTCCTTGCTCATGGATTGGAAGAATAAACATAGTTAAAATGTCCATACTACCCAAAGCAATCTACAGATTCAATGCAATCCCTATCAGAATCCCAATGACATTCTTCGCAGAAATAGAGCAAAGAATCCTAAAATTCATATAGGGCAACCAAAGACCCCGAATTGCTCAGGCAATCCTGAGAAAAAAGAACAAAGCTGGAGGCATCACAATCCCTGACTTCAAAATGTACTGCAAAGCCATAGTGACCAAAATGGCATGGTACTGGTACAAAAACAGGCACACAGATCAATGGAACAGAACTGAAAGCCCAGAAATAAAACCACACATCTACGGACAGCTAATCTTTGACAAAGTTGCCAAGAACATACAATGGACAAAAGATAGTCTCTTCAATAGATGGTGTTGGGAAAACTGGGCAGCCACATGCAAAAGAATGAAGGTAGACCGCTATCTCACGCCATACACAAAAATAAACTCAAAATGGATCAAAGATTTGAAGATACGTCCTGAAACTATAAAACTCCTGGAAGATAATATCGGTAGTGCATTCTTTGACATTGAACTAAAAAGGATCTTTTCAAATACTGTGTCCTCTCAGACAGGGAAACAAAAGAAAAAATAAACAAGTGAGAATTCATTACCTGAAGAGCTTCTGCAAGGCAAAAGAAACTAGAATCAAAACAAAAAAACAACCCACCAACTGGGAGAAAATATTTGCAAATCATATATCTGACAAGGGGTCAATCTCCGTAATATATAAGGAACTCACACAACTGAATAATAAAAAAACAAACAACCCAATCAAAACATGGGCAGAGGAGATGAACAGACATTTTTCCAAAGCAAATATACAGATGGCCAATAAACACATGAAAAGATGGTCAACATCACTAATCATCAGGGAAATGCAAATCAAAATCACACTAAGATACCACCTTATGCCTGTTAAAATGGCTATAATCACTAAGACTAAAAATAATAAATGTTGGAGAGGGTGTGGGGACAAGGGACGCCTCATACACTGCTTGTGGGAAGGCAAACTGGTGCAGCCACTATGGAAAACAGTACGGAGAGTCCTCAAAAAACTAAAAACAGAACTATCATGTGACCCAGCTATCCCACTACTGGGTATCTACACAAACAATCTGAAATCAACAATCCAAAGTAACATATGCACCCCTATGTTCATTGCAGCACTATTCACAATAGCCAAGACACAGAAGCAACCCAAGTGTCCATCAACTGATGATTGGATAAAGAAGATGTGGTATATATATATACAATGGAATACTACTCAGGCAGAAAAAAAGACAAATTCATCCCATTTGCAATAACATGGAAGGACTGGGAGGGAATTATGCTAAGCGAAATAAGCCAATCTGAGAAAGACAAACACTAGATGATTTCACTCATGTGTGGAATCTAAACAAATATGTGGACAAAGAAAACAGTTCAGTGGTCACCAGGGGAAGGAGAGTGGTGGGTGGGCACAGGGGGTGAAGGGGAGCACTTATGTGGTAACAGTCAAGAAATAACGTACAAGTGAAATCTCACATTGATGTAAACTATTATGAACTCAATGCAAGAAAATAAAATAAATAAATAAATTAAAAACCCATCAGACTAAGTTTCTGCTCTCATGGTACTGGTGCAAGCTAGATTTATACTGGCTAGACTGGTGCTATATCAACTGGGTTTGCATTCCTCTTCTACTAGGTACTAAGTGTATGTGACCTTGGCCAGCTACTTAACTTCTAGGCGCCTTGGTCTCCTCATCTGAAATAGGAATAGTAAAATGGCAGATTGAATTTTTTTCAGTAAATAGTCCCTCTCCACCTTCACGATAAGAGTATAATTTTCTGTTCCCTTTAAGTTGTGCTTGGCCATATGACTTGCTTTGGTCAATGGAATGTTAGCAGACATGACATAAACAAAGGCTTGAAATGTCCTTGCATGGTGGGGCTTGTCTCTTTGTACCTCTGCCATTGCCATGAGAAGAACATCCCCAGCTAGCTTGCTGATACAAGGAACCAACCTGGACCCAACTTGTATCTCAGAGGCAAGTTCAACTAAGTATGATCTAGATCAGTCTACCCTCAATCAACCCACAGATGCATGAACAAGAATAAATGATTATTGTTGTAAGCTACGTAATGGTGGTGAGGCTTTTTATGCGGCACTAACATGGCAATGGTCCATCAGACGGTTGTTGTGAGAATTGATGCAGTTTAAATATATAGAAAGCACGAACACTTAGGTCAGTGCCTGGCCCATTTAAGCATTATAAAGGGTTTATTATTAGTTAGGGAGTGGAAAACTCAAGAAACTAAACAAGCAAAGATAAGGTATGTTTATTATGTTGGGTGATAAATTCTAAGAAGAAAAGCAGAGTAAAGGGTGGGGGAGGGGGATGTTAATTAATATCAATGTTGAAGAAAGCCTCACTTTTGAGGAGAAATCTAAGTGAAAAGAGTGAGCCAGGGATTCTGGGAAAATATTCCAGGCAGATAATAGAGCAAGTAGACCCATAGAGAGGATGCTTGGTTTTGATGAAAGAGCGAGAAGTCCAACAGAGAGAGAACAGCAGGAGAGGAGGACAAAGAAGAAGCATGGGACCAAATCCTGTAGGGCTATCGTAATGGCTGGGGTGCTGTCAAACGAGATGGTGTGGCAGAAACTGCTAACCATCCCCAGTGCCCACTCACTCTTTTTTCCTCTGGGTAATAGAGCACTTGCCCCATTCCAAGTTTTAATGGGACTCAATGGTCACCCAGCTGGAAATTTCATTTCCTGGCTTCTCTTGTAACTAACGGAAAGTGAAAGTAATAAGAAATTGTGTGTCAAGTTCTTAAAAAGAATCTGCCAGCCCTCCATTTCTTCTTGTCTTTCCAGCTTGCTGGCTAGTATATGAACGTGGTATGCTGTGCCACGTTCAGTCATGCACATGGCCTTCACACACAAGAAAAGAAAAGCTCAACCTCCCTCACAAAAGGAAATTACAAATTCAAACTATAGTACAATACTATTTTTTCACTTATTAGCTTTAAGATTGACATCATATTCTTGGCATGGCTAGGAAAACAGGCGCTCACATATCTCACTGCTGGGAATTCCAAATGATACAACCCCAGACAATTTGTCAATTTCTAGAGAAATTACCTATGCACTGGCCCTTTGACCCTGCAATCTTAATAGAGGACTAATAGTAAGAGCAAGAGACCAGAAACAACCCAAATGTCCAGCAACAGGAGACTGACTGAATGAACTAGATAACATCCAAACAATGGAATAATATGCAGCTACAAAAAAGACTGAGAAATACCTCTGAATACTTTAGGGGAATGATTTCCAAGATATATTTTCAAGTTAAAAATAAAAGAGAGAGAAAATGTGTATTCTATGCTACCATTCATCTATGAAAGTGGGCAGGGGGGGAGGGTACCCCCCCACACACACAATCACATAGTATTTGTTTATATTAAAATATAAATACTACAATGGAAGAATAAGCCAAAACTTAAAAAAAAAAAGTTTACACATGAGAAAGGATGGAGAAAACAGGCATAGAAGCTAGCTTCCATAAATATACATTCTTTTCTATAGTTGACTTAAGAATCATGTAAATACCTTACATAATTAAAAAATAAGTTTAAACTTTAAAAAGAACTCTAAAAAGCAAGAGCAAAAGGAACCGAATGAACTTACGTGTCTATTGAGTTAGTGGCATAACCATATAGAGAAGAACTATTTCAAGTGATTTTCAAACAGTAGTTAGACAGTATATGCCTGAAGAGATACAACCTAGGAACCAAAAGAACTGTACGAAATAAAATAAAAATAATATAAACAAATGATTTTAACCTGTTTTCATCAATTCTATTGTTAGTAATAGTAGTGGTAGTGTGATCGTAAGACTGATTACGTATCGTGAGAATAACGCTGTCCTAGGTTGGATTCTCAGATAAACAGATGCTGAGACTCATTTGTGGGATTTGCACGCAGGTCATTCGTTAGCGAGTACTCTCAGGGAAAAAAATACCTGTAAGGGACTGAAGGAAGCAGGCCTGGGCAGAGGGAGAAGTCGAATTGTCAGGCAGTTGCAAGAAAGCCTTGGTTGATCCCATGGGGAGCTCTTAAGCTATGATGACCTTTAGAGACATCTGAAACTGAGGCAAGAGAATCACACCTTCAGAGCCCCATCTTGCACTAGCGCAGGAGGCACGACCTTGGCCAAGGCAGTACCCTTTGGCTGAGGGTAATTGCTGGAGAAGGACTCAGCATGAGGCACCAGCAGGCAACATTTCCAGCAGGTGGGAGAATGAGCACCTTGTTCCTGAAGGGGAAGATCTGAGCAGCACCTCCTCCAAAACCAAAGGAATAACTATGCTGGCGTCCTTGGAAACCAGGAGTTTGGGCACAGTAGAATGCAGAAACGGATGTAAGATAGGTGAGGTTAAGTAAAAACCCTTGCGACCTGATTTTGAAATTAAACTTTCAGTATAAACTCATGATATCTTGTCTCTAATAAAGTATTCACTACTTAGCTCTGGTCACTGAAAAGATTTTAAAACAAGAAATAACCCTTTGCAATGAGCATCCCTAGTGATTAGATGTTCGTCTCTAAATACCATTTCCCACTCAAAGCCACAGGGGAGCTGAGAAATGGCTGACTTCAGCTATTGGTCTTGGAACATTTTGTAATAACAGAAAGCAGAGAAGCTATCAAATGCTCATGAGGGTGTGTCAAAAATTTTCAAGAGCCAACTTGAAGACTCTTCCACTACCTTAAATTTAGAGTAGATACTACTAGAGATGGGTAAGAAACATTGAGCTAAAATTTTTAACAAATGGCTATCCATAGTGTGGCCTGGCTAGACACTACAGAGACTGTTGGGGTCACAGATGCAAGGAGAATTTGTACCCATTCACAGGTTCTTCTCCATGGACATCACAGGATCCTCACTAAAAACGTTTGGTGGGAGCCCTGAGAGAGCCTTCTTTGTGGTTCCAGCCAGAGGAAGGGGCACAAGACCCCGCTTTGATCCTTCTCCCCACTGAGGTTTACTGGAAATGACTGACAAAAGCAAGCAAGCCAGCAAACCGCCACCACAAGAGGAAATCCTCGCCCAGTCCTCGGTGTAATCTCTTCCGGCAACAGCATAACGCGCTAGGCTTTGCATGATAGCGATTTGTGCAGCTTTCTTATTTTTCCTTGTTAGTTACTACGCCCTTTGAAGGCAGGCACTATCAGAATCTGTGTCATTTATTTGTTTGTTTGTTTTTTTTACCCCCTGTAGCCTCTAGAAATACTATTGTTCAAATATTTGTTGAACTGAAACAAGCACTTAAAAAAAAAATGCCAGCAAGAGAAAGATTTCTGTGACCCAAGAAATTTCAGGGCAGGGAAAAAGAGCCTCTGAAGAAAGAAGAGAAAAATAAATCTGTAAAGAGACATTAACTTACAGGTAATCAGAATGAGAAAATTTTCTTTTAGAAGCACTAGTTCCAGAGAAGGAAAATTTAGAGATTAAATAAATTCATCAAAATTAATATGAAAGGGGGGCCAGCCCCAGTAGCCTAGTGGTTAAGTTTGACACACTCCACTTTGGAGGCCCAGGTTTGGTTCCTGGGAGAGGATCTACACTGCCCTGTTAGGGGCCATGCTGGGCTGGCAGCCTACATACTAAAAAATAGAGGAAGATTGACAATGATGTTAGCTCAAGGTAATCTTCCTCAGCAAGAAAAAAAAAAAAAAAAGAATATGAAAGGCAGTTAAGTTGTAGGGGTTATAAGCACAATTATTTCTGAATATCTCCTAAATTGTATTAAACATTATGATTTCTATTCCTGTTTGTTAAACCTTTCCTTGAAATGAGAAATGAAGAGAAACCCTGAGAAAGCGCTCAGAGTTGGGCACAAATGGGAATCGAATGAGGATGAGTGATCCCTCCCAGTGTGGAGGCAGCACACACATGTAATTAAACCTTCCATTTGTCTAGTGCTCAACAGGTTCCAAAGCCCTTTCATATGTGATATTTTATTTAGTGGAGAGAGATTTAAGGAGGTGAGCCGCGTGCTTAGGTCAGGTTGATCTCCCTTCTTCTAGTGACCTCACTGATGTGCCCATTGTAACGCTGCTAAGGTTTCTTCCTACACCAGTAAGCACTGTTTGCATTCTTGCTTTTCTCCCTGTATAGTTATATTCCTAATATGTTGGTAGTGAATTGTTCCAGGCTATAGAATATCACATACAACTGGAATATTCCCAAATCTCCAAGGATTAGCATGCCCTCCTTAATGCCCCAATTCCACCAGCACCAAGAAGCACCCCCGACTTTCCCACAATTCCAGCCCCTCACAGAGAGGGCAGTCCTCTTCGCAACACACAGCCAGGGTTGCTTGGGCTGGGAAAGGTTAGAGTTCAAAAAGCATTCTTTCAGTTCACACCAACCATTCTTTTCCTGCTGCCACTCAAGCCCGTCACTCCCCACATCAACAGAGGATGCAGATAATCTCCTGTGAACCTCAGTAGTTTTGTCCTGAAATGATCAGCAAAACTACGATCGGCAAGATCAAGATCTTAGAGAAGAAAAGGGGTTCGCGGAAAGAGAAAGGAAAGAACAAAAATAGCTCAAAGTGTATTTCGTCAATGCTATGATGCACATTTTTTCACATCTTAACATCTCTGAAATTGGGGTGTGTCTTACATTTGTGGTCTACCAAGAGGCACGTCTGTTGTAGTCTTATTGCCCACACATCTGCAGCAAAACTTGCAGAACAGAATACCCTCAGCACAGAGGAAATTCCTGGAGATAATAGTGGAGCCTTCTTCAAGAAATGCTGCATCCTTCCTGCTCTTAATGGCACAGAAGATGATATTGGTTGAAAACTGATGACTCCACGTATATCAGTTATCTATTGCTGCATACCAAATAACTCGCCAAATGAAGCAGCTTGAAACAGCAAACATTTGTTAGCTCACTCAGTTCCTGTGGGTTGAGAATCTTGCAGAGTCTCTCACGAGGGTGTAGTCAAGATGGTGCCTGAGGCTGCAGTCACCTGAAGGCTTGCCTGGGCTGGAAGATGCACTTCAAGCTCACTTAGGTGGCAATTGTCCAGAGGTCTCCGTTCCTCACCACCTGGGCCTCTCCAGAGAGGCACCTGGACACCGGCTTCCCCTGAAGTGAATAATCCAAGAGAACAACTAAGAGGGAAGCCACCCTGACTTCTGATGTCTTAGTCTCTGAAGTCGCACACGGTCGCATCCACTCTATTATGTTCATTAGACACAAGTCGCAAAGTCCAATCCACCCTCAAGGAGATGGGAATTAGGCTCCTCCTATTGGAGGGAGGAGTAGCAAAGAATCTCTGGATGTAGTTTGAAAACTACCACTCTTGGGCAAAAATGTGACTGAAAAGTTAGTCAGTGAACACGAAGAAATGATTTCATTTACATTTTTAATGTATGTACAGGAATGATACATGAGAAAATATCAAAGTCTACTAGAGCTCCTTCGTAAGTGTAAAACAAAACTTTAAGTGTTACTAAAGCATTGTGTTGTAGTGTAATCGGCAGCGTTTTTTAGTGGTATACAAATTAATATATATAAAATAATCGATCTTGTCTTAGATTCAATAAATACAGTTAACAGGCTTTTAAAAGTCACTGAAAATAAAGGTTCCAAAGCAATCACCTTTGTTGATGTAACCAACCAGCTGTGATAATTAACCCTTTCTCTGATGTGCCTTTTAAAATGGTTTAAGGCATCACAATCTGCTGGAGCTGTATCTTGCACAAATTTTATAAGAATTTTCGAATCTGTCCTGTCTTTAAGTGAAATAAGTTTTCCACTTGCATTTTCCTTTGATTTTTATGAGTCTTAGTAAAATGTTTATATAACTGGGCTTTTTCATAAATTTCCTCAGCAATTAAAGGGATTTTTTGGGACTGGGTTTTTCTATCCATACACTGAATGTTTGGAGTATAAACCCACCTGTCCAGGGTTCACATTCAGCTGGGACACCCATATGGCTACACTGGTTATTAAAATATGGAGATAATTCCATACCAGGAGGTAGACAGCTACTCTGGTTCCCAATCCTCCACGACCACTCCATGACCTCCCCAGGATCCGGCAACTGAAAGAGTAATGCCTGGCACCGGGAGGTGTGGGGGTGGGCTGGGGGTGTGTGTGGGATGCAGGGAGTGCGGGGGTGGGCTTGGGGTGTGTGGGTGCTGGCGTGGGCTGGGGGTGTGTGGGTGCAGGGGGGGTGTGTGTGGCTGCTGGGGGTGTGGGGTTGGAGGGACAGGAAGGGGCTCTGGGACTTTCCTTCAATATTATGTGTAGCATCTCTTCTGATTGATGGATGTTGTGCTGTGTTTAGTAAACATTTTGACTATCACCTCCGTATCTATGATAATGAGAACCAATAATTACTTTCATATTCTTTTGTTTAAGGAGAATGAACTGAATTTCGAATAGGGTAACTCTCAATTTTATATTTAAATATGTCTAAATTTTGATTGCTTGTTGTAGATTCTTGAGAACAAAGCAATGTCCTCTGGATTCACAAGCTGGATGTATTTTAGGCCTAGTTACAGCTTAGCTACAAAAAAAATTAAAGCAGGAGAGTTATTTGATTTTTCTTTAAAGATCATAATTATTTGGGGAGTGTTCTGAACAACACCACAGTTAAAAACATCTTACATTTTTCTTAGTAAAAGAAATCAATACTTAAATCATAAATCTGATCAATATTTCTATTAGAACAAAATTTATAAATTGAAGACAAATATTTTATTTGAATATATTCTCTGGTGATTATCATCTCTTTTCTCATAGCATTAATTCTTTAGAGACAAATGTCAAGATCATAGATTCATATAAGGATAATATTTAAAAGAAAATTAATATTTTAAAAACATTTCATAAATAAGGTAATACTTTCCTAAAAATACAGAACAATATATCTTACTTATATCTACAAAAATGAAAATTCTTTAGGTAGGTTTGCCCTTTTTTAAATTTCCTTTTTTATGTCAAAGTCTACAATTACAAGTGGACACAAGAATGAAAGTATTCCCAGTTGCTAATGGAATTGGTGGACATTCTTACATAGATTTTTAATAAAAATTGGCATCCCCAGTATTTTAAAAAACAAAACAAACGAAGAACTGAGGCTCTTTCCATAGGGCCCCAAGCCCTATTCTAGTCATGATTTACTCCATAAAAATGAGAATTAAAATAAGGTTACATATTATCATCAAAACACGGCTTAATTTTCTAACAATGTTATCTTTCCGTCCACCTAATTACTGAAAGTGAGAGGAAGCAACTACAGTACAAAACCACAGTAACTTATAAATTTAATTCTGACTTATGAGCTGTAATTAGAAATACATATGATGCTTCAACAAACACGCACATGCATATATTTCATACATACGTGTATGAATTTGACAAAGAACAAGACAACATAAAGATAGCTTCAAAGACATAAAACAGTTAAGTTAAAGTTGTAACCATTTATCATATTCCTGAACTGAGCTGGAAGCTTTTTTAAATTAGCTTATTGTTTGCCTTTCAATTGTTTTCCTCAACAGTGGTTTTCAGGCTTGTTGGGTATCCAAACACCAGGAAGCCACGATGCCCTTTACACAGCATCATGAACGACTAATGTGTTTAATCCCAGCATAAAATTATACAAGCTAGGAGAGGTTTTACCAGCAGAAAATATAACTTTATTATGGCTTCCACATCTTGAAAATAATACTACTATCAATAAAATATTTATTAAACCCCATTTCATAGCAGGGTAATAAATAACACAGTTTGAGCCAAGCCAACTGTCTAGAAAGGCGTGATTCAATGACGAACAGATGTTGGAGACAACTGCTCAAGTTTAATTTCCTCTTCTCTGTAATTTGCTTTTGTCTGATCTTAGCTTCCAGGGTCTGACTTTTTGGCTGACTCTGACTTGAAACTTGTCCATCTTAACTTGGCCCAACTTGACCTGAGCCCTGGCTCCTCCCAGTAGATGCGGGCTTCACACACTCCTGTCTCTGCAAGTACTGGCCAGCCCCTCCCTAGGAGTGGGGAAAGGGGATCTTGAGGTGCTCTGGAAATCTAGCCGAGGGAGGGTTGCAAGGAGGAAGGGCTAGTGCAGAAAAGAGGAACAGCATCCCTTGTGCCTGAACCTGGCACACAGTAGGTGCTCTATAAATGTATGGACTGACTGGAAAAAGCATCTCCAAAGTCAACCTGGGAACAAAAAAGGCAAGTGAGAGTTAAGAACAGAATCTGGAGCCAAGATAACATAGTTCAATGGACAAGGTGGTTGGAAGTGCAGAGCAGTTGCTGGCCAGAGGTGCCTGAGCAGGACACTATGCCACTTGGGACAATTTATTTGTTTATATCCTATCTGATTCCACAAATAATCTGTGAAGCTAAATGAAAGTAGCTTAGAGCTCATAAATGGAGAGCATCCTATTTTTCTTTTCTGAACCAAGTCTGAGAGGAAGTCGTCCAGGATCAGAAAACCTTTGGACACCAAACTGCACATTTTCTTTTGTGGCTGCAATTTAGCAGGGAGCTGAAAGCACTGGAGTACTTTCACCCTGTCAGCTCGAGCTCATTTCATTTATTTAACAAATCTCTCTAAACATAGGGAATGATTTTAAATAGAGAAAATTATCCACACACATGTTGAGTGTTGACAAACCGTTAGTGAACGCCACATGAGCGGCTGTTTCTATTTTTCTAATTGGTTTGCTGCTCGTTCGTCTGGTTGTCTACTATCACTTTGAGGTAGGCAAGTGCTAGTTGGAATTAATATTTTAGTATTAGGAAATAACGAAGATCTGAAACTCTAATTTTGCTTAGTACTAGGAAAAGACGATCATCATATAATTTTTATGGAGCACTCTAAACTAGCTCAGATGGGCAGTTTGAGAAAATATGATTAAAACAAGAAATTTCCAGTTTTTCTCCCTGAATTTCTGTCACTGAAATTTCTCCATTTTCCTTTTATGAAATATTGAAAATTAACATTTCAATGTATTGTTGCCCATTTTAAAAAAATCTCAGCATTGGTCCAGCTGGGAAATATTCCATGCCTCCCTACCTTTTGGGTTAATTTATAGTTAACAGTAATAACAACTTCTACCTCTTGAACACTATTGGGTCAGGGGCTTGACAAGAGTTATCTTATTTGATGCTCTTAACAGACCTACGTGGTATTATCCCCATTTTGCAAATGAGGAAAAGAGGGTGCGTAAAGGTTAGCTAATTTGCCCGAATTGTGTGGCTAGTAAGTGGCCAAACCAGGAGTCAAGCCCACACTCCTCTGCCTCCCAGTCAGGGACACCTCTGTAACAGGGCTTTGCTGTTACCAGGGAGATGGACGCTGCCTTCTGAGAGGGCCTTCAGACTCCAACGGCGAGGATTACAGGGTCTGCAGGATGGTGCCGTGCTGCCACCTCTTACCTCGCTGCAGCCATCCTCCTTTTGGCCCCTCTAGACTGTTGTTTCAGCCCCGGTCCCGTCTCGGGGCTCAGCCATTTCGCTGGCTCTCGTCCCCTGGCTGTCCCTCAGACCCTGATTTGCACGGCTTGCTTCCTGCCTTTCCTGATGACCCCCGTACAGATGCAGCCCCAGTGCTCCTCGTCACCTGTAGCCACTGGTTCTCCCTTGACCTGACCACCCTCTCATATGCGTGAACTCTATGAGAGCAGGGACAGGGCTTTTTGTCTTATTCTCCGCCTTTCTGACACCTGCATCGTGCCTGGTATAAAGCAGACACTCAATAGCCGTTCAATGAGTGGAGACTCAAAACTCGAACTTTTTAGTCATTGTGACTGTTAAATTCTGGAGCAAATTAACGTTCAGAAATAGAGGACTCGAGAAAAATGTAGCTCTATGGAAACTACTGATATACGTCTTTATAGAGATTTTATTTTAGGCCAGGTGTGTACACTTAGGCCTATCTGTAATTTGTGGGTTTTCTTTCAGCAGCTTTAACAACAAAATAATTTTATTTTGAAGTTTGAACTTCCTAATCTAACCCAAATGTCATATTGACATATACCTATAAGGTCACACATAGCATATGCATACGTTATCTATATAAATGTACTTGATTTTACAAAAATATAGGGAAGAAAAAACCCTGTGGATTACGTTTCCACTGAACAAAAAATTCAGAGCCACAGCTATGAAAAAGGATTATTGCTAATTGCGAGGAAACACAGCTATTGTTTCCTTGAAGAAAATTTTTATTGTAAAATATTTTTTATGGAACATTTCAAATATCGTAAGCTCATGTGAAACTTTGGCTTCACTGTCACCCAGTTTTTGTGGTTGACTTCACTAGGGAACATCCAGTGTACTTAAGGCTTGAGTATGTGTATTTAACTGCGGGCAGAATAGCGATCCATGATTTATCGCGCAAGTACCTATTCTGTTTAAAGAGAATGGATTTTATGTCAGTACAGTCTAATGTAATACATGTATTACTAATTCAAATCCTTACTGTAAAGAGCTGCTATATATGTACATGCATACATAAATTGCTTTTCTGGGCCAAAGTATTACAAATAGCATATTGATTTTTTCTTTTTATACATGAAAACTTGGAGTATTATTAAAATTCTGAAATCTAGTAATTGGAACATTTTTTCTTTCAGGAGAAATTATCCTAGAATTTGCCAACTATTACCTTAGACAAAAATAAAGGTTTACAAGATCTATCTTCCTTTTCCCTCCTTCTTTCTTCAACTATTTGCACTTGAGATTACCCTCACGTATCTAAAAATAAGTCATTTTATTGCCACCTGCTTCTAAGAACACAACCTAAAGCCTATGCTAATTAGCAAATCCTAAAAGAATGGAAATACAAGCTTTAAAAATCCTGCTACACAATTACAAGTCGGTTGTGTGTATATTAGACATTATTGCTTGGGCAGTAAATACAGTAAAACCATGATTCAGATGTACTGAAGAATAAAGTACTTCACATCTCTTGCACATACCTGCAGTCTCTGCACCCTGTTAACTAAGCATTTGAACTTTTAATAAACAAGCTATGCTATCTTTTTCCCCTAGTTTTTGAAGTTATCATTATGAACAGCATTGTAAACCACACCATATATTAGTGCTGCTCCTAGCACTGCATCAGCTTTCCTAACGTTACACCAACGGTTTTACGTAAACAATTTATGATAAAGTGAAGAGCACTACTTTGATGGTATTTTCATTGATTCAGTCTGGTTCATGGTTACATGGTTGAAGTTCCTACAAGTCCAAGAATCAAAACTCATACTACACCACATTAAAAATTTAAAAAAATAAAAAATTTTAATCTTCTAATTACATTATCCCGTTTTCTACATCATCCTCCTGATGCTTCCAAATGTTAATTTTTCAGGTGACTAAAATATACATCTTTAGTTTTGATACAAATCTTTTGAAAAATTTATTCCTTACTGATTTTGTTGGGCACAGTAGCATGAATTCAACTGTTTCTTGATTCAGTCACTGTTACGAATAGATATTGTTACACTAAGTTGGAACATGACCATGTCTTTCCCTGAGGGCGCTGCCGTACAGGTGATCTACCCACACACTATCGCCCGATGGCGACAGATTTAAAG
Source organism: Equus quagga (assembly GCF_021613505.1). Classification (NCBI taxonomy): domain Eukaryota; kingdom Metazoa; phylum Chordata; class Mammalia; order Perissodactyla; family Equidae; genus Equus; species Equus quagga. The sequence continues at coordinate 78,216,573 of NC_060274.1, read as the reverse complement.
ACTCTTTGGAGTCTTCGTCAGTGGGCCAGTGTACTCTCACTGCCGCCTAACATCGCCCGCCTCTCACTTTGCTATATCTAATCTGGCCTGGGTTTGGAAATCTGATAACTGAAATTGTTCCAATAATGTATTTATTCATCATGTCAGTAAAGTCCTCCATAAGATTGGCAGGGCTCTCTCAAGAGGAAAAGACAACAGCTTTTGCTTATAGACTTTGTGGCATCTACGTGGCATACATGCTTCTTAGTGTTTCTGTGAGCTTAAATAATATTTTAATTATGTTTTCGTTTTTAGCTCTTCCTACAATTTCCTAACATTCGTAGCTGAAAAAATTTAAGTTAAAAAGGTCCCTAAATCAAATTTTAATTTCCATAAATGTCTAGAGCAATGGCTGCAAATTAACATGAAATTTGAATTGGAGTTCTTTGGCAGTATGTTCAGAGAAATGGTGACCAGATCCTAATACCAGGAATTATGAAGAGTTGCCAATACGTTTGCTAGTGAGAAGCATTTACTTTCCAGTGTTCATCGTGATAAGAAGGTTGATAGTTCAAACAATTTATTGCTGCTTTATAGTATACATAATTAAATGAAGAAACATGTTAAACTCAAGGGAATTTTTAATAGGTTACTTGCAATAGTTATTGCAGGCAACAACTTGTACATGATTTTATTTCCAAATCACAAAAAACAAATTTTATACAAATCAGCACTGTAAAAATGTCAATTACAGCCCCAGAGGCTTTGCTGGCAGAATAATTGTCTAAATTCTAGGATATGGGAAACAGCTTTTTTTCCTGGATTCATCTTTTTTTTTTTCATTTTCTTTTTTTTTACAAAAAAAAATTTACAAGTGAAATGTTACTACAAAACTTTTTATAAGGAATTTTTGCAAAACATTTACATTTTACCATCAACTATTTCTGTTTTAAAATCCTTATGTAGATTCAATACCCTATGCTGCACATCAATTTATGTGGGATGACAACTTAGTGACATGCAGAAAAAACACCACAAGGCATTAAAATGAAGACTTAAATACAAATATTGTTTGCAATAAAACAGTTATAAAATTGAAAAATAGGACCTAAACATCATGCTTATCTAAGTTTGACAAATTAACTTTTTCTCCTAGATTACACACTTTTATTACTGCTCTCATGAGAGTGTGATAAATAATGACTTAACATCAAGTTCTAATGTAATCAGCAACACATACACAAACCTAACCAAAGAAAGTATACTGTAAGAAAAAACTATTCTAACACTGGAGTTCTACCATGATAAATACATAGCTTTGCACTGATAATTACAATAAAGAAAAGTTTTATAACAGTGGCAAAGGGAATGAACAGTGAAATGCCATTAAACAAGACTCTACTGCACATCTGTGCCCTATTACTTATAACAGCTATATCCCACTGAGTCAAATAAAGGACACGGAAATTTACGATTCTTATAAGACAGAAAAG